>NW_015386465.1:1947136-1967356 GCF_001527695.2 Protobothrops mucrosquamatus
CAGGACTGGCCTAGGGTAATTTTTAGGGGGGTTTTAATTATATTTTAAATTCGACAAATATTTAATATTCTTTTTAATTAATTTTAAATTTGTATTGTTTTGTATGTATTTTAAATAGATTGTCAGCCGCCCTGAGTCCTACGGGAGAAGGGCGGGATATAAATTCAAATATAAATAAATAAATAAATAAATAAATGCTTCTCTCTTATTTTTTTTCTTGCACATTTTTTCCCATTCTGCTTTGCCAACGTAATTTTTCTTGCAATCATGTTCCTCAAATCACACATTTTTTTAAAAAAAATAATAATCTTGGAATTACATCATACAGTATGGAAAGTTTAGTCCAGGAAATTCAAATGTGGATTATTCACATTAATGTATTAATATGTGCAACAAATAAATTGTGTTCCTATCATTTCTTGTTCACTGTGCTGTGTACTGATCAGCGTTGTCATCTTAATATTCTTAGACTGTATTTATCTACACACAAAAGAATTAATTACTGTAATGTACTGATAATTAGCTATTAGAGATGCTCAATGCTGTAGTTTTGAACCTTCTATCAAACATCTACAAATAAGCCATTAGGAATGAATGACTCTGAACCACACAAGAGGCATGGGCGCACACTGGTTAGAATACAGTATTACAGTATTGCATTCTAACTGCAGTATTGCAGGCTAACTCTGCTCACTGCCAGGAGTTCGATCTTGATCGGTTCAAGGTTGACTCAGCTTTCCATCCTTCTCAGGTCAGTTAAATCAGGGCTTTTCAACCTTTTCACCCATTGTATCACTTTTAGGATATGCCAATATCCGAGTACCACCAGTCGCCTAGCAAGGTGTCAAAAACTTGATGACCCCCCCCAAAAGGAAAAAAGTGATACAGTACAGGTAGTCCTCGACTTATAACAGTTAGCTTAGTGACTGTTCGAAGTTACAATGGCGCTCTTCCTCCTGTCCGAGGTTTTCATTGTTGTGAGCATTTCTGTTGAGGATTGGCAGCTGGGGTGGGGTGGGGGGTGTTTGGTTTTTATTCCCACCATCTGTTGGGTGGTTGCAGCAGGTTTTGGTCACTTCACATGACCCTGGGACACTGTGACCGTCATAAATATGAATCAGTTGCCAAGCATCTGAATGTAAATCACAAGACCCTGGAGATGCTGCAACATTCCAGCTGATCGGCGCTTCTTCTGGGCTCAGCAGAAGCGCCAGGATCAGCGCAGAGCTCCAGCTGGAGCCTGGCACTGATCCTGGTGCTTCCACTGAACCCTGACAGCCCTGCAGCTCCAGCCATCTCTTGCTCAGGCTTGTGCGGTGCTGCCACCGGTTCAGCTCATTCCCCTCCCTCACTACCACTTTTCTAGGATGGTTGCATACCACCTGCCAGATGCTAATGTACCATAGGTGGTACCCGTACCACTGGTTGAAAAGCCTTGAGTTAAATGAGGACCCAGATTGTTGGGGCCAACATGATGACTCTGTAAAGCGGTTAGAGAGGGCTGTAAGGTGGTATATACTGTAAGTCTAAGTGCTATTGTTATAGATGGAAACAAACCACAGATCCCATCACACTAGTAGCTGATCCCAGCCCAGGGTCAAAAAGCCAATGAAATTGGCAGCAAACATCCTTCTTGGAGAAGGACTTTTGGGGTTCAGCAGACCCTGTATAATGTTTTCTTATTACATTTATCCTGACTGCAAAGGTAAACATTCTTAATTGATGTTACCTATATGGACACAAACAACAATAATTAAAAAAGTGATTTGGCATTGCGTTCTTCCAAGATCTTTTTCAGCTTCCCAATTTAGCCTACAGCTCTGGAATTCTTCAGATGCTTCTTCTCCCAGCATTTCACACGGTTGAATTTCAGAGCCGGACAAGGTTGGGCACTCTAGAAGTTAGAAATCATAGGAAATATACGTAGCATGGGTTTCGGATTTTGACTGTGGCTTGTTCACTCACTCAAGAAGTTAGTTTGGTGAATGTTGTATATTTGTACAGCAGCATACTTCCTTGACTGTAAAAAAGAGAAAAATAAAAATATCCCCAATAAGCAAATTAACCGTAAATCTTCTTAGATGTTGTAAGAAACACACTTTCTTACAGTACTCAGTACCAGTAATGGGACTGAAAAGAAGCTCAACCAAACCATGCTAATTTTAATAGCCACCCTGTTGTACTCCTTCATGAGAAAAATTGGTACAGAAAACTAATTATAGGGTGTTTAGAGTCAACTTATTATAGTGGACCTGTTTCGGAACAGAAATATAAATCAGCTTTGTTAGCTTCTCCATCTCTGTCTCTGTCTCTCTTTCTCCCCTCCTCTCTCTTTCTCTCACTCTTTCTCTTTCTCTCTTTCTCTCTCTCTTTCTCTTTCTCACTCTCTCTTCTCTCCCTCTTTTCTCTCTCTCTCTCTCTTTCTCTTTCTCATTCTCACTCTTTTCTCTCTTTCTCTCTCTTCTCTCTGTCTCCCCCCTTTCTCCTCTCTCTTTCTCTCTCTCTTTCTTTTTCTCTTTCTGTCTTTCTCTTTTTTCTCTCTTTCAATCTCTTTCTCTCTCTTTCTCTTTCTCTCTTTCTCACTCTCTCTTTTCTCTCTCTCGCTCTCGCTCTTTCTCTTTCTCTGTCTCTCTTTGTCTCTCTTTTTTTCTCTCTCTTTATCTCTTCTCTTTCTCTTTCTCTTTCTCACTCTCTCTCTTCTCTCTCTTCTCTCTCTCTCTTTCTTGCTCTTTCTCTCCTTTCTCTTCTGCCCCCTCTCTCTTTCTTTCTCTTTCTCTCTCTTTTGTCTCTCTCTTGCACTTTCTCTTTCTCTGTCTCTCTCTCTCTCTTTTCTCTCTCTCTCTCTTTATCTCTTCTCTCTCTTTCTCTTTCTCACTCTCTCTCTTCTCTCTCTCTCTTTCTTGCTCTTTCTCTCCTTTCTCTTCTCCACCCTCTCTTTTTCTTTCTCTTTCTCTCTCTCTTTTCTCTCTCTCTTACTCTCTTCTCTCTCTCTTTTCTCTCTCCTCTCTAAAAGATACTGTTGGGCAAAGGGATTCAATATTAGGCGGATAATTGCAACCTTACAATTACTTGACTAAATAGATCTCTGCAAGAGTTTTTCCTACCTTTTCATGTTGTCATCCTCTGCCAGATTAAAGTCAGGGCTGCATATTATACTTGTGCTGCATTAAGGTATCTGCCACCGGTGGAGCAATTGAAATAAATCATTGTAATGACAATTGGCTGAAATGATAGGTTATTAAGGGAGGAAGCATTATGAAGTAAATTCCGGTGTAAATTATTTCATACGTGTAGAGCTGCCATGCTTAGAAAGAGATGTCTTATCTTGCTAACGGCTTTTATGAAACTCTATATAATGTTCGTTTAACTCTGTTTCACTTTTCTCTGTAGCCAACTTCTTTAATCTAAAAAAAAAAAGCTGTGTTGTTTTGTACTATCCATCTAGTTCAGAACAGGCATTCACTATCTTAAAATGAAAACAATTCAGTAGAAAGACAGTTCTCACTTTTATGAAAGGATTAGACAAATGCTGTTTATAATAGTCAAGCATATCATCCTATATTTTTTTTTTTTGCCTAAATTTATATACCCCCAGTTTAAATGACCCTGGCTAGTTTATAAAATTTAAAATGGTCACTTCAGCATGAGAGCTACAGTCTAATAATTAAATATGCATTCTAATGCTGCAGCCATTAAGAAGCTGAATTCCATTTATGACGACTTTACAAGGCCTTGGTAAGGCCACACTTGGAATACTGTGTCCAGTTTTGGTCACCACAATGTAAAAAAGATGTTGAGACTCTAGAAAGACTACAGAGAAGAGCAACAAAGATGATCAGGGGACTGGAGGCTAAAACATACAAGGAATGGTTGCTAGAATTGGGTATGTCTAGTCTAAGGAAGAGAAGGACGAGGGGTGACATGATAGCAGTCTTCCAATATCTCAGGGGCTGCACAAAGAAGGGGTCAAGCTATTCTCCAAACCACTTAAAGGCAGGACAAGAAGCCATGGATGGAAAGTAATCAAGGAGAGACGCAACCTAGAACTAAGGAGAAATTTCCTGACAGAATAATTAATCAGTGGAACAACCTGCCTCCAGAAGTTGTGAATGCTCCAACACTGGAGGTTTTTAAGAAGAGACGGGACAGCCATTTGTCTGAAATGGTATAGGGTTTCCTGCCTGAGCAGGGGGTTGGCCTAGATGACCTCCAAGGTACCTTCCAACTCTATTATTGTTATTGTCATTTTTTTTTCATGGAGCTCCTGCTAAGTGTCCCTCTAACGTTTTTCTCCTCCAGCTAATCGTATGATTTACAGCTATTTCTGAATACCTGGCTTATTAGAGCAAATGAGCAAGCAGTCATAAGGGACTAATAACAGAAGAATGATTAGCCTGCCAAGATTGAATGGCATCTTTTTTCAAGACCCCTTAAATCATCGCTCCGTGAATAAGATAGGACTTTGGTCCATTGTCCTTTGTTTAGTACTACTTGTGTACTACTTTAGTACAACTTGAGTTGGACCATAAGAAAGGCTGAGGGCCTAAAAATGGAGGCCTTTGAACTCTGGTGCTGGAGAAGAC
This sequence comes from Protobothrops mucrosquamatus, assembly GCF_001527695.2. Taxonomy (NCBI): domain Eukaryota; kingdom Metazoa; phylum Chordata; class Lepidosauria; order Squamata; family Viperidae; genus Protobothrops; species Protobothrops mucrosquamatus. The sequence continues at coordinate 1,951,720 of NW_015386465.1, forward strand.
TCCTGCGAGTCCCCCGGACTGCAAGGCATTCAAACCGGTAAATCCTAGAAGAGATCAACCCCAACTGCTCTTTAGAAGGCCAGATCCTGAAGTTGAAACTCAAGTACTTTGGCCACCTAATGAGAAGGAAGGACTCACTGGAGAAGAGCCTAATGCTGGGAAAGATTGAGGGCAATAGAAGAAGGGGACGACAGAGAATGAGGTGGCTGGATGGAGTCACTGAAGCAGTAGGCATGAACTTAAATGGACTCCAGAAGATGGTAGAGGATAGGAAGGCCTGGAGGAACGTTGTCCATGGGGTCATGATGGGTCGGACACGACTTTGCAATTAACAACAACAACAACAACAACAACTTGTGATAAAGCAAAGATAATCAAATGAGCGCCTAAAACCAGACAGATGCCTAGCTGGCTGCTATCATAATAGAAAATATGAAAGGAAAAGCTGGAAATGGTGTGTCCACACTGGCTCAAACAGGGAGCACTATGCTTTTGCTCCATCATCTCCTCTTTTTTGGTGATCCCTAGGAAATTCACTGGACCAAGTAGTTATGAATCTCCACCCCGAGTCTAACCATTCTTGAGATGTATGCATAATGCTAAAGGCAATTCAATTCCTTTCCTGCAACTTCATTGTTGTTTCAAACACCAGGTCAAAGTGAGGCACCACTTTGGTCACCACGATGTAAAAAAGATGTTGAGACTCTAGAAAGTCCTCAACACATGAAGGTCCAATTAAACCGATTTATTGCTACAAGGTCTACACACAGGAATCTTTTCAACTAATGGTTAGCACCTGCTTGGAGTTAAATAAGGGGCAATAGAATTCAAGAGGGGTTGGAGTGGACTTGCTTCAGTTATGGCTATGTAGGGATTCTAGGCTACGCCCTCTTTTAATTCTGGCCCCAGGTTCTGCCACTCCTTCTCCTATATCAAAGTATTGAGATGCCACATTATCTACTTTGGGTCTTTAATCATACTTACCTTGATTACTAATCATACTTAGAGTACTTATCTCTTTCCCCCTTCAACATATTGTGTTGTGTGTACTTTTATTTTAGTTTTCCTTTAATTTCTTTGAACTTTACTGATTAGGTGAAAACAGACATACTCATCTGTAGGACTAATAAGGGCATACAAATTGGTTTGATATGTTTCACTTAATCCACCTGATTTGGGAAATTCTACATTCAATTTCAATTTGGAAATTCACACCAAATTTACACCATTAGATTTTTCCCAATGTATTGGCTTGTTTCTGCAAATTAGTGTTCTTTACATGTCCATGAGACCTTGAATCAAGCTAATTTGATGACTTGAGGATGATGTACTACAAAAAAAACAAAACAAAAAAAGCTTGGCAGAGCCTAGATTGGTAAAATTTGAGTTGCAATTTGGATTTAAGTATCGACCGCTCCATCTTACCCATTTTTTACAGTTGCTTTTGCTGAGTATATGCTTTTTGTTTTCCTTAAAGCACTCTGATTGGAAAGACAGGGGAAACATGTATCATCAATTCAAGGACCCAGAGATAATTGGAATTAGGGCGGAAAGCTTCCAGATCACAATTTATGACTTTTAGATAGATCTCGGATCTCAATTTACTGTTTAGAAATAAAATATCTCTAGAGTTTTGTTTAAACTTTGTCTTCTCCATGGACAGCCCTACTTTAAATGTTTGCAAGTTGTCACTCTGCTCCTTGAATGGCGATATCCAGAAAGGGTTGATTTCACTAGTGGGATTCAAATGATTTAACAACGGTTCCCTGCCCCAATGACCGTTTTAACTATTAAAAAAATGATATACTGAAAAGTAGTTTATTATTTCATGCCTTTAATACTTAAATGAGAACAATAAAAGAAGTACGCAAGGCTAGATTATGTTACAAGAAAGAGTTTTAAAATATTAATGAAAAAATATTAAATAATACCTGACCAAAAACCCATTTAAGAGCTTTCCCGCTCATCATTAGTTGCGCTCCGTATAGCTAGAAAAGGAAAACGTTCCAAAGCTACAATCCTGTATGCACCAATCGGAAAACTAGAGAGATGAAGTGTCTATTCCTGAAATTACCTGTGAGAAGCACCACCTAGTTTTCACCTGAGTGAAGTGATCGAAGGTGCCGCGTCTCCATTTTGTTTCTGTCACTTCTCTTGGATTTTTGGGGACGGGTTTTTTCCCCCGCCTGGAAGGAAGTTGAACGAAAACCAGACATGTTCCGGGAAACACAGATTTATCATAACCGGTTCACCAAACTCAACAAAAAATTAGGTATCAGGTTTTGCCGAACCGGTGCGAGCTGGCTGAATCCCACCTGATTTTCTCCTTAAGTCATGGTTGTCATTCAACTGAAACTGGCACCATCTTCTTGATCATAAGAGTTTTATTCTGTCTTTATTATTGTCTAAGCCAGGGGTCTTCAAACTTGGTCCTTTTGTGACTTGTGGACTTCAACTCCCAGAATTCCTTAGCCAGGCACGCTGGCTGAGGAATTCTTGGTGTTGAAGTCCACAAGTCATAAAAGGGCCAAGTATGAAGACCCCTGCTTGTGGACTTCAATCTCCAGAATTCCTCAGCCAGACACGCTAGCTGAGGAATTCTGGGAGTTGAAATCTACAAGTCATAAAAGGGCCAAGTTTGAAGACCCCTGCTTGTGGACGTCAACCCCCAGAATTCCTCAGCCAGACATGCTGGCTGAGGAATTCTGGGAGTTGAAGTCCACAAGTCATAAACGGGCCAAGTTTGAAGTCTCCTGGTCTAAGCGCTCTTTTCTCCCTACATTTTAAATGTTCACAGCCAGCCTTCCCATTATTTTTTTTTGTGTGAAAATTTAGCCTAGTCTGTGTTGTTTCTGGCACTGATAAATGTGCCACCTACTCTTATTTTTTTTTATTACAGGGATTTTGAAAAAGAAAAATGAGTACAAAACCATTTTTCTGTGTATCCTAGTTTTCAAGGACTCTATTCTCCCCTTGATGTGTTAATTTTTAGTTTAAATAAATTAATTTGAAGAAGAGTCCATGCTCTGCTAGATCCTTATAGCTGTAAAAGCCTACCGAGGTTGATTGTTCCCTTTGATCCTTATTCCCCTAGAGGTAGAAAACCTCTTATGCCTCAAGATAATCAATGACCAATCCAGAAATAAGCACTGGCTGAAACTAATGTTCAACTTTGCAAATTAACTGATTAAATATTAAGAGTTGGTGTTCTTTTAAAAGCTTAGGGTCTCTTTCCTTTCTGTTCAGAGTGGTGATTAAGCTGCTGAATGAAAGGTGAAAGTCACAGACATTTTAGAGTTCACTTTAGCTTTTGTTTCAGGGGGATCCTCCAGGGAGATATTAACACAGTGGTGCCAGCAGAAGAGCAGCAGAAGAGCAGAGGAAAATGGGTCTGCCAGAAGCATAGGTTTTAAGGACATTCTAGTGAGTTGGTTAATCTATCATCCTTGGATTCCGTGCACTAAACTCATTCACGTCAACTGCACCCACACTCATGTAATTTTTCAGGGTTTTTTTCCCCATTGTATCCCCTTATCAATAAACTCTAAATCAACCCAAAAGTGATATTGTGTGGATTTCAGCTTTGGAGTTTAGGAAAAGCACACTTCCATTGAAATACATAGTCCTACAGATTATATTTAATTAAGGTGACCAACTTTTTTACAATGAGGAGGACACAAATAAATGAAATGTCATAAGCGAATAAACTTGTAAATAAAATCATACATATTTGGAAATTAGTAAATAGATAATGAATTAATAAAACGTGAATTATTGTGCTCACCTGTGTATGATTGAATATTCACTGAGAAAGAAGTGAGTCTAATGTGTGCACGTGTGCCGTGTCGTGTTTCGGTAAGAAGTAAACAAAGCCACTTGCGTGCGGCGCACACTCTCAAAACAATTCTCCTGTGCAGAGTGCATGCGTCTCATAATCATGCCTCACCACACTGTACTGAGCCTTGACAAATTGTCATATCAAATACAAATACTTCACATCACATGCAACGGATCAGCTTGGCATCAATCGAATACGGAGATTTACAGATTAGTCTTCAAATATCAAAAAGAAGGACATGTAGGAGGACACTTTTCAAGAGAGGACAGAACTTACAAAAGAAGGAGGACAATTGGTCACTTTAATTTAATGCTGACCTGTTTTGCCTCCTATGGACAGCTAAATATTTGCAGAAATTCCTCATCTCTTTTGTTGCCTTTCTTCAACCCCTGGTGAGTGATTTTCACTACACGACCTGGCAATTAAAATTATATTGATGTGATTATTCTCTTATTCCCTTCACCTTTACGTGGTTTGTTTGTGATTGATTCAAATAGCTGCTGAACCGGTTTGGGTTGATCATTTTGAAGTTCACCAACTGCTGTTTTTTTTTTTTAATATTCAGAAGATTAAATTGAAAAATCCAAGAGACAAAACCAAATTAGACAAGAACATTTAAAAATGTGAGTTAAAAAGAACATATTATTCCCCCTAAATGAACACTGACAAATCTATTGCAACAATAGGCCACACTTGGAATACTGCATCCAGTTTTGGTCACCACGATGTAAAAAAGATGTTGAGACTCTAGAAAGAGTGCAGAGAAGAGCAACAAAGATGATTAGGGGACTGGAGGCTAAAACATATAAGGAACAGTTGCTGGAATTGGGTATGTCTATTTAATGAAGAGAAGGACGAGGGGGGACATGATAGCATTGTTCCAATATCTCAGGGGCTGCCACAAAGAAGAGAGAGTGAAACTATTTTCCAAAGCGCCTGAAGGCAGGACAAGAAGCAACGGGTGGAAACTAATCAAGGAGAGAAGCAACCTAGAACTAAGGAGAAACTTCCTGACAATTAGAACAATTAACCAGTGGAACAACCTGCCTCCAGAAGCAGTGAATGCTCCAACACTGGAAATTTTTAAGAAGAAACTGGACAGCCATTTGTCCGAAATGGTATAGGGTTACCTGCCTGAGAAGGGGGTTGGACTTGATGACCTCCAAGGTCCCTTCCAACTTTGATTATTATTCTAATAATAAGTCCTCCTCCCCTTGCAAAGCAGATCCAAAATTTATAAGCTTCTGTGTCTATTTGCAGCCCAATTGATCTGTCTTCCACTAATTGACTTGTCATATATTGAACTTCACCAACTGTTGTTCTAGCCATGATGACTCTATGGTCATGTAACCACAAATTTGAGCCTCACTTTAATTATGCTTGTGGGAAAGACTGAAACTCGTAACTAGAGAACTATTTCTGAGTTTCTTACTGACATATTAGTGAATGATATTTAGCTTTGAATCAGTGATTCAAGAGATAGAATAGAATAGAATAGAATAGAATAGAATAGAATAGAATAGAATAGAATAGAATAGAATAGAATAGAATAGAATCTGGAAGGGACCTTGGAGGTCTTCTAGTCCAGCCCCCTGCTCAAGCAGGAGAACCTATACCATCTCAGACAGGTGAATGTCTAGTCTCTTCTTAAAAATCTCCAGTGATGGAGCGCCCACGATTTCTGGGGGTAAGCTATTCCACTGGTTGATTGTCCTCACTGTCAGGAAGTTTCTCCTTAATTCCAGGTTGCTTGTCTCCTTGATCAGTTTCCAACCATTGTTTCTCGTCCTTCTCTCTGGTGCTTTGGTGAATAATGTGACCCCCTCTACCTTGTGGCAGCCCCTCAGATATTGGAACACTGCTATCATGTCTGCCCTATTTCTTCTTTTCTGTAGACTAGCCAAACCCAAGTTCCGCAGCCGTTCTTCATATGTTTTAGTCTCCAGGCCTTTGATCATCTTAGTTGCTCTTCTCTGAATTTTTTCACAACTCTCAACATATTTTTTGTGATAAGGTGACCAAAACCAGCTGCAGTATTCCAGGTGTGGTCTTACCAGGTTTTTATAAATGATAGTGGACATAATAAGCACACTCATGAATATATGGGAGTGAGATTAAGATTGAACCAAGCAACTTTGTCTCTTTTGGCTTTTTCCTGTCTCCTCAAAGTACAGTGCAAATATAAGAGGAATCTCATTTTATAAAACACTGGAACACTGGAAAAATCCAGATTGGTAGCCATTAGTCTAGGCAACAATAGATCAGGGACAGTAATAAGGCAGTTCTAGCTTCATCACTACTTGATGTTAGAAGAATCATCCCATATAATTAATCTTCAGGAAACAAGCTCTTGTGAACTCAATAGGATTTCAGTTCAACATGACACACACAGGGCTGCATTTTTTTCTCCGCTTTTGATATATATGTTTAACTTGTTGGTTTTTATCTTGAACACAGTAGAATGTATTCCAATGAAAGGATGACACCCATGCACATCTTTGCTTACTCTTTTGAATGCTCACAATTTTAACTAATTTTTTAAAATAAAAAAAGTATTAAAGGAATATTATAATCATTGGTAAACCCATTAAAATAATTTGTGCGGTTTCAAAAAGTTATTTGCAATTCTACTTATTATGTCGCTTGTACTCTGTGCCTAATGCATTTAGGATAGAATTCTCTGTTCCTTTTTTTAATAAAAGTGTTTACCTAGAAAATTTTGCTTGGGTACTCAGGAAGAACAATTTATTCCCTAATAAAAACATCCAAGACATAAAACTTTGTTTCATTTATTAAATGGTTTCAGTGGCCACTTCTCTTGAATGTCTGTTTGGCAATTCATTTGTATGAATTGCTGTTCGAAGACAAATGATTGTGGTTGTCCACTGGAACACCTAACACCAAACCCAGGGAATTACTATTTATGATCTCAAGCCAACTGCAGCCACTGGACCGTCTTTCATTTTATTTTTAATTAAGTTAATAATCTCATCATTCAATTTTTTCGCCCTTGTTGGTGGAATAGATTCCTCAGGAAATCCATTGGCCTGTCTCCTTCTGTTTAGTATAGCTCTGGTCTCTGTCTAAAAGGATTAAAAGAGGTTGCCCTTATTTAAGTTAAAATTCACTTAGGCTAAAAAGGAGTTTTAACTTCAACTAACCTAATTAAAACTCCATAGAACAGTTTATGGCATGATTATTTCATGTCTTGTTTTGCCCCTTTATTTTCATGCTCTGCTTAATTTCCCTCACTAACCCAGCCTCACTATTTCCTTAGTCACTTCTTTTATTCTTTATTTTTATTCTTTAATTTGCCCCAAAAGACAATTACCCATGTTTTTCTCTACTTTTATCTCTTTAAAGTTATTTTAAAATTATTTTACTACCGCATTGTTGAATTTAGGAATACCCTTTCCCAGTCGCAATGTATGGCTGTGAAAGTTGGACCATAAGAAAGGCTGAGCACCAAAGAACTGAGGCCTTTGAACTATGGTGCTGGAGAAGAGTCCTGTGAGTCCCCTGGACTGCAAGGCGATCAAAGTGGTCAGTCCTAGAGGAGATCAACCCTGACTGCTCTTTAGAAGGCCAGATCCTGAAGTTGAAACTCAAGTACTTTGGCCACCTAATGAGAAGGAAGGACTCACTGGAGAAGAGCCTAATGCTGGGAAAGATGGAGGGCAAGAGAAGAAGGGGACGACAGAGAATGAGGAGGCTGGATAGAGTCACTGAAGCAGTAGGTGTGAGCTTAAATGGACTCCAGAAGATGGTAGAGGACAGGAAGGCCTGGAGGAATGTTGTCCATGGGGTCGCGATGGGTCGCACATGACTTCGCAACTAACAACAACAATCTCAGAATTTCTTTAAAATTTTAGGATCCCTAAAAAAAAAAGTTTGCAGAGAAGTTAGAAGTCTTTAAGCATCCTTTCAAATTCTCAACCCCTTGCTACTTGCGTTAATGCTCTATTTCATTCTGAGAAACTGACAATCCAAAATAATAGTAACAAAAAAAATGGATTGAGATTTTTACTAACAATTCTGTTATGCGGTGATGATATTGAAAGTGGTCCCTGCAGATGTTCTCAGTGTGAAGAAAAAAAACATTGCTTCCCTATGTCTAAGGAGTGAGAATATTAATTAATACATTTTTCAGTGCATCAGAATTATTGCTTGTCCTCTCTCTTTCTGGGTAAACACTGAACATGAATCCTTGTCTGAGCTAATCATTCTTCACTGTCTCAATCTGAGTATTTATTGATCCAAGTGGTTCCCCACTGCTGAATACATTAGGAGAAGCTATTCCTCAAATAAGTGAAAAAGCAGTGCAGAAATCTCTTGTGTACCTGTCATTCCATGGAAAAAAGATGTCCCATTGAGCCACATACATGAAGATTTGTGAGCCAGTGTGAATGGTGGATGCTAGAGAAAATCAAGGCATAGAGTAGAGTAGAGTAGAGTAGAGTAGAGTAGAGTAGAGTAGAGTAGAGTAGAGTAGAGTAGAGTAGAGTAGAGCAGAGCTGGAAGGGATCTTGGAGGTCTTCTAGTCCAGTTCCCTGCTCAAGCAGGAGAACCTATACCACCTCTGACAGATGATTGTCCAGTCTCTTCTTGAAGATTTCCAGTGATGGAGCGCCCACGATTTCTCGGGGTAAGTTGTTCCACTGGTTGATTGTCCTCACTGTCAGGAAGTTTCTCCTTAATTCCAGGTTGCTTCTCCCTTTGATTAGTTTCCAACCATTGATTCTTGTCCTTCCCTCTGATGCTCTGGTGAACAACCTGGCCTCCTCTGCCTTGTGGCAGCCCCTCAGATACTGGAATACTGCTATCATGTCTCCCCTATTTCTTCTTTTCTTTAGACTAGCCAAACCCAAGTCCCGTAGCCGTTCTTCTTATGTTTTAGTCTCCAGAACTTTGATCATCTTAGTTGCTCTTCTCTGAATTTTTTTCCAAACTCTGAACATCTTTTTTGTGATATGGTGACCAAAATTGACTGCAGTATTCAAGGTGTGGTCTTACTAGGGTTTTATAAAGCAGTACTAATACTTCGTGTGACTTAAAGGTGCACCACCAGTCCATCTCACCTGCCCCATTGGGGAGTGGAGCATGAGCAAGTGTGCTAGGACAGAGGTAAAAAGGGAATGGAGAGATGGATCTCCTAACCATGGTACAACCAGATCCCATAAATCTCTTTTTTTTTCCTGCCACGCCCCATGATGTAGTGATCCCTAGACAATATCTAGGGACAATATCTGAAGATAACATTAGCTCTTCAAGCTTTTTCTTCTCCTGACCCAGATTTTTTTTGCCATGAAATACACTCACGCATGCTGTGCCGATCATGTGCTGGCTGACACAGTCAGAAGGTTGAGATCTGCCCATCTCTGATGCACGCCTGCAACTTCAGGTTGTCGAGGCTATTTTCTTTTCCTTACGGTCATTGGACACTGATATCCATAGCGACATGTTCTCAAAGTGTAGGAGGATGCAAGAGGTTCTGCTGAGTTATCTGCCCCTGTCATGCCTCTCTGGAAAATTTCCTAGTGTTTATCCAGCCTTTTGCAAGCAACCTTAAGAAAATAGTCTACACCCCTGTTGTGCAGAAGGTCAATTTGAACTGGGAAAGACAAATGGCTGATTGTGTGCTGCTAGATAGGTCATCGCTGTGTGCTTACCGGTTTTCTCTTTCTTGTGCCAACAAGGAGTTGTGGGCAGCTGTACTTTTAACTGAATTTATTACTTTTTATTGTTTCTACTCGTACAAAACTACTGTAAATGACACCCTGCAAATGCAATTCCTACAGTGTGTTTGTGCCCTGCACCACTGTCTGCTGTATGTCTGAAGATATGTGTGTTTTGCCCAGTCCATTGTGACTTTAAGTATAACTGGGTACCGTTACTGATGATAGTGGCTATTATAGGCAGGTCAATCCTCAATGCATAATACTGGAAGTTGTGTATAGGTTGACTTATGACCAAAATCGGGACTGAAATTTCAATCACAGCTATTAAGTGAGCCATAGAGGATTTCACAACCTTTTTTTTTGCCACAACCATTAGTTGCCATGCTCTTTAAGTGAGTCCCCATTCAGCAAATCCAGTTTTCCCCATTGACTTTGCTTGTCAGAAGGTTGCCATTGACGATCAGGTGACCCCCCCAAGGAGCTACAACCATCCTAAAATTATGTCAGCTGGCAAGCATTTGGATTTTGATCACAGGATTGTGGGGGTGCTATGAATGTTGTAAGTGAGAGGGTAGCTTGTAAGTCACTTTTTTCCCAGCACCATCCAAACTTTGAACATTCATTCAAAGCTTGAATGACTAGCCAGCAGTTCTATTCAGTTCAGTTCAGTTCTGTTCTGCTCTGCTCTACTCTACTGTACTCTTTCTGAATTCTATTCTATTCTATTCATTCTGAATTCTATTCTATTCTATTCTATTCTATTCTATTCTATTCTATTCTATTCTATTCTATTCTATTTTATTCTGAATTCTATTCTATTCTATTCTATTCTATTCTATTCTATTCTATTCTATTCTATTCTATTCTATTCTATTCTATTCCATTCCATTCAATTCCATTCTATTCTATTCTATTCATTCTGAATTCTATTCTATTCTATTCTATTCTATTCTATTCTATTCTATTCTATTCTATTCTATTCTATTCTATTCCATTCTATTCCATTCCATTCCATTCCATTCCATTCCATTCCATTCTATTCTATTCTATTCTATTCTATTCCATTCCATTCCATTCCATTCCATTCCATTCTATTCTATTCTATTCATTCTGAATTCTATTCTATTCTATTCTATTCTATTCTATTCTATTCTATTCTATTCTATTCTATTCCATTCCATTCCATTCTATTCTATTCTATTCTATTCTATTCTATTCCATTCCATTCCATTCCATTCTATTCATTCTGAATTCTATTCTATTCTATTCTATTCTATTCTATTCTATTCTATTCTATTCTATTCTGTTCCGTTCCGTTCCGTTCCGTTCCGTTCCGTTCCGTTCTGTTCTGTTCTTTGAACAAATGATTGTAAATTGAGGACTACCAGCTCATCCTGGATTTCCTGAAGATTCCCTGCCAAATTGCCCTTCCTTTCCAGCAGTATTTTGGGACAAAGCTTGCTTGTTTTCAGTTGCTCCTCCCCCCACTTCACCCTATTCACCTCTAGGCCTATCAGCTGGGCTAATTTTAAATGTGGCCTTACTGGTCTTTCACAAAAGCAATGGAACTGTTTTTCAGAAATAGTCCGATTAGCAGGCAATGGACCTGAAGGAGAGGATATGCCAAGCAGAACCATCCAAAGGTCTCCTTCCTGCTTTATTGCATGGTCTTCCATCAGGCCTGCCACCTATAGACAAATGTCTATGGAGATTCTCAGTCATCTGGGTATGGTTGACCCAAAGGTGCTTTTTCCTTGATTTTCTTTGAAGACGTTTTGCTTCTCCTGCAAGAAGCTTCAAAGAAATACAAGAAAGTCCAGTTGCCTCCTGAAAAAGCACCTTTAGGACACCTATGGGCAACTTGACAACTGGCTAAACTTGCTCATTCCAGCTCACATTGTGACTGGCGATTATTTTCTTACTGACAGGTGGGTGGAGGAGACGGGAAGCTGGTGGAATCTGCCAATCCCTTTCTTTAATTTGGCCTGTTATAAATAAACAAGGATATCAACTCAGCTCTGAGGAAAAGCTCCAAGAAAGAACTCTGTCTTGTAACCCTTTATAACTAATGAAATAAACAAGTATTAAATTTCCCCATCTCCTATCATTCTCTGGAATATCATTAAGCCAATCCTTGAGTTATATATCCAGGAAGTTTCTGGGTAATCATTTTTTGCACCAATAAATCAATGGCTAGAAAGAGGCTGTCCCCTCAGGAGAATCCCTTCAGTCTTGTGTTATTCCTGTATTTCTCATCTATTCTGACACATTTTGCTGTTCACGGAGAATTTGCAACCATTTTTGGTTACACCAAGCAGTCAACTTACATACGCTTGCAATATGTCTGCGGTCTAAGAAACCATTGGGTCATTTAGAAAAGCAGCAGCTCTATAACTAGAACTAGACTGTGTTGTTTTTCTGTGTCATATATGTGCATGTATGGGGGTATATGCATAATTTTTGGTCATGTTTATGTAGGGCATATTGGAGGTGGTTACCCTTTGAGAGCTGACTGCAATGAAATGTATACTCAATAGTGTACATTTAAAGTGACAATAAAGTTATTCTACTCTACTCTACTCTACTCTACTCTACCCTACCCTACCCTACCCTACCTTACCCTACCCTACCCTACCCTACCCTACCCTACCCTACCCTACCCTACCCTACCCTACCCTACCCTACCCTACCCTACTCTACTCTACTCTACTCTATTCTATTCTATTCCCTACCCTACCCTACCCTACCCTACCCTACCCTACCCTACTCTACTCTACTCTACTCTACTCTACTCTACTCTACTCTATTCTATTCTATTCTATTCTATTCTATTCTATTCTATTCTATTCTAGTAGTGGTGTGGAATTCCTTAGACTTCTACTGTATGTTGGCCTGAAGTAAGAAGCTTCTGCCTCCCCTCTCCCAATTTCCTAGTGCACAAAGGATCCTAATCACTAAAACAAAAACAATAACACCCAAATATTTGTTTTGGCTAACAGCTGTTTCAAACCTATTTTACAATATATTAATGACTTCTTCTAAACCAGCAAAAACCTCTGTCTAAAGCTTTAGGCAGACACAAAGCGTGAAATAAGAATCACAATGTTTGGATGCTGTGCATTTCAATCCAGATACTGGGCAGAGAGAAAGTCAATAACAAAGAAAGATCTTAAATGTATCACAGCCCTTGAGAAAACATAGGAGGGATTTGCATTAAAGCAAAGGCATGTCATTTTTCACTGCTGCAATGAAAGCACCACATCATCCCGTTTTGCTTTATAATGTTTATGAACTGGAGGGAGGGGGGATTATTTTAGGCTGGTGATATTTGGGGACGCTAATCACATTTTAACAATTCTGCTGTTTTTTTGCGGAAAGTGTTAAAATATCTGCCAGAGAGGCTGTAAATATTTAGAATGTTTTCTGTTGTGTTAAAAAAATAAAACCAAAATCTGTGACTGTCAATGGAGAAGAGCATGCTAGAAATGATCAGAGAACTTAAAATTAGAATGCTAGAAAAAAACTCAAAACAAAACCCATCACATTTTTTACAGGAAATTATGTAAGGTTTTTGTCTCTTACCAAGTGGTACCTGAAATTTCCTCGGCTAATGGATAGTCAAGGATGGGCATTCTCAGTGTTATCCTTCTGGCCTGTTAAGTGGACTATTCATGAACACAGTTCAATGCTCATCTAAAGGAGTTCTAAATATATATTCAAACATAACTAGGTTTACAATATGTCAAAAGATGCAGACTGAATCACCAACACAAGGTTACTTTTCAATGATCACAATGAGCTACTAAAGGTTTGATGAACAAAGAGCTTGAAAGGAAATTTGGAACTTTGTTAATAGATCTCTCTCTATATCTATATCCAGGGTTTTTTTTCTCATAGAACTCCCAGAACGGAGTTCCAGCACATTTTTTGGATGGAACCTTGTAGGGTAGGCAAGGCAGGTTATATGATGTGTGTGAGTTCCGGCACCTTTTTTTTTTTTTTTTAGAAAAAAAGCACTATCTATATCTCTATCTATATCTCTATCTCTATCTCTATCTCTATCTCTATCTCTATCTCTATCTCTATCTCTATCTCTATCTCTATCTCTATCTCTATCTATCTATCTATCTATCTATCTATCTATCTATCTATCTATCTATCATAATCCAATAATCTTTTCTGCTGTCCTCACCACTCTCTGCACCGCCTTCCTGTCTGAAGCAGTGATGCTTCCAAACCAGACTGTGATGCTGTATGACAGGATGCTCTCGATCGTCCCTCTGTAGAAAGTGGTAAGGACAGGGAAAGGCAGATGTGCTTTTCTCATGCGACACAGAAAATGCAGGTCCATTATTTCTCCTAGAATTTATAAGAAACTGAACGGTGAAGCTTTCTATACGCGGAATGTGATTCCTAGGCGCATCTGTGCAGGGTCTAAGACAATTTGCTGTGGTCATCTTGGCCCAGCTGACTCACGGTGGCCAACTTGCTGTGGGACAACTCGCAGTGGCCAACTCACTGTGGCCAACTCACCTCAAGACCATTTAACATGGGATAAGTCAAGAGAAGGACAACTGAATTGCAGTGGGCCTTGTCCTGCTTTAGGTTTGAACCTTCTCAAGTTAGAAGTCCTCCAGGCTGGGGTGAGCTGCAATTCTACTTGTCCCTCTCTTGAGTTATCCCATGTTGAATTGTCCCACGATGAGTTGACCATGATGAGTCAGCAAGGGCAAGCCAACTGTGGCAAGTTGTCCCATTCTGATTTGCGCAATTCTCTTTGTGTGCAGTGGAAGTGCTTTCTCCCAGGGTTTTCAACTTCATAGTCCAACCTAGTTAGATCGTTTGGATTTTTTTTTTGACAAAGCTGCCAACAAAGCAGTTAGTGTTGTATTTGCTTGACCCTGACCAGCTTTAAAATAGAATGTCACCAAATCCAATAAGTTTTTCTTTTTCTTTTTGCTTCTTTCCTTGTTCCAAGCAGCATGCTTCCCAGATCTAAGCTAATGCACTCACCTAATCATCATTTGTCCTATTAAATCTATTGGCACTGTGACTTGCCTGAACGGCCAAAACTTTTGCCTCTATTTATAAACACTAACTTTGAATTACCTTATATACAGTAAATATCAGTGGGCAAAAGGCCACGTGGTTTCAAACCCATTCATTATTACAGCCTGAGAATGGAACTGTTGCTATCTTGGCTGGTGACCCACAAACCTGTGAAGTAGAGACGTGCAATTTATGTTGTGCTATCTTGAAATTGCTATTGTTAAGAAAGGTGCTGGCGACAGCTCCTGTGAAAAGAGATAATCACAAAACGAGCATCTGTGAATTACACTGAATTTTGATTGTCCAGAAATGACGTGCTACTTATAACTTCATGCCTCCATCTATTGTCCTACTTTTTTTGGCAGTTACTCACCTCAGTTTTCCTCAAACGGTTTCCTTTCCTTATATTCTCGATTGCTTCCCTCTGTAGTATGGTAATAGTTTTCCTTTTATTTACTTTTTTTTTTGGTATGTAATGGTAATGATTACTGTAATTATATAGTTGGGTACCATTGAGAAAAATCCAGTACTTGATCACAAATACGAGCCATCTTAACCTGAGTTGGTAATAGCTTGCAGTTCTTCCAAGGATATTCCAATAAATGTGATATTGCCATTTTTTTGCTGCTTTCCCTTCTTCTCCTCCCCCATCAAGCTTTGCCAAATAGATTTGTTTTTCTGGAAGCCAATCCCCTCCCATCACATGCCAAAAATATGATAATGCTGATCATCACCTCCAGGGAGCAATTAATTACTTGACTGAGAAGGCTTTGGAAAGCCCAGAGTAGAAATTTCTGCTTCAGTTGCCTTAATAGCTTAGGCAAAGTATTAGTCACATTGCAAACGGGATGAACATGACTTTGCCACATCCAGCACACATGGAAGTAGCAAGGTCTTTCAAAGACAAGGGTTAATCCAGGACAGTTGCTTATGGCTGAGATGATCTGAAAGCCTGTAAAGATTTGGTAGCAAGAGGCACTGTTCCTGGCACTGTTTGTGATCAATATTCTTTGATATTGAGCATATGTGAATTATCCTCCTCCTCCTCCTCCTCCTCCTCCTCCTCCTCCTC
>NW_015386465.1:1967654-1995832 GCF_001527695.2 Protobothrops mucrosquamatus
TCCTCCTCCTCCTCCTCCTCCTCCTCCTCCTCCTTCTTCTTCTTCTGCTTCTCCTCCTCCTCCTCCTCCTCCCCCCCTCCTCCTCCTCCTCCTTTTCTCTCTCTCTCACACACACAGACAAAATTATTTTCTCAAGGATGCTTTAAATCTATTCTATTCTCCTCTGACTAAAGCAGCTCAAAACAGTTTATAAAACCACAGTAAATGCAATTCAACCATTAATAATAGCATCCTTTACATTAATTAAAAAGAAGGAAAAAAAGCCCAGTACACCCCTGTGGTTTAGCAGTTAAGATATTTAATAACAGTTGGAAAGACCTAGGTTAGATTTTTTTCTTGGAAACTGACCGGATGCTTTCCAGAGCAGTCACTTTTCCTTAACCCAGCCTGGCTTATAAGCTAAGGGTAGTAATAGTTATGGGGATTAAAAACCAGCGAAATGCAAATCCAGTATGTAAACAGCTAGAAATGAATAAAAATAAAAATAAAAGCAATCTTTTATTCAGATCCAAACCTGTTAATATGTTGTTTGCAACAGATTTTGACATCTTTCACACCAATTTTGGAAAGAAAAGTCTTTCTATTGAAAAAAAATAATAATCTCAGGACTGAGATGACAACGACCTCCTGCATATTTATATTCAAGACATGAAGAGTTAATCTATGCGGAGATTCGCTCTAATCAGGGCATCCTTCAAATCTGCAGGCAGATCCAACATTAAGTCCTGTGCAGATTGTCTCCCTCTGCTTTATCACAGTGCAAGTGTGGCATTCTTTGGAATAAATATATATATATATTCTGTAAAACAAACAATTTACCAAACACGGGCAGAGAGCCGTACAAACATATAGACAAGCAGCCACGGAGCTGTGTGCCAATTTTCTCTTTCATTTCTCAGTTTAAAAGCAACCCCTCCTGCTCTCACACACACACATTTCCCCCCCCCCTTTATTTTTTTTTTTAGAGTAGAGAATCTGGTAAGAATAAATGTCGCACTGGGATACTGTATTTCATTTTGCACCGGCTCTCTCTGTCCCTCTTAATTACATCAGACAAAAAGCACCTTCACTTGCTCTTCGTCTGCTCACTGGCCAGAGTGATATTTCATGAATGAAGTGTTTATTTTTGTGCCAAGTCAGCTAACAAGATTAACAACCGTTTGAGCAAAGACACTTCCACAAGGTTTTTAAAAACAAGGAAGGAGGAAGGAGGCTTTTGCCTCTGGCTGCGGCTCGGCAATCGCAAACGTTTAAATACAGCAGAAGAGAAGGCAACTGGGTCAGACCAAATATAAGATTTAAGATGAAGGAGAGAGCCAACCTAGAACTAAAGAGAAAGCTAGAACAATTAATGAGTGGAAATGACTGGACTCCGGAAGTTGTGGGTGCTTCATCACTGAAGGTTTTTAAGAAGAGGTTGGACAGCCATTTATCTGATATGCTATAGGTTCTCCTACTTGAGTGGGGGGCTGGACTAGAAGACCTCCAAGGTCCCTTCCAGTTCTATTCTATTCTATTCTATTCTATTCTATTCTATTCTATTCTATTCTATTCTATTCTATTCTATTCTTCGTCTCTACTCTACTCTACTCTACTCTACTTTACTCCACTCCACTCCACTCCACTCCACTCCATTCCATTCCATTCCATTCCATGTCAGAACGTCACTGTATGAAATTGGCCACACTAGTAACCTTTATGTGAGTAACGCCTATGGGAAATTACTTGGCAGGTGGAATTGGGGGCACATTCCTGCACAGCCCTAGAGAAAGTAGAGTACCAAGTTTCCCTGAGCTGGTACAGAGTGCAAAGAGACACGTAGATGTGAATAAGGCAAAGGAGCAGAGTTCATGTAGACAGTGGAAAACCTTTGTTTCCAGTTTTAGCCTCTTGGGCAGAGAAACCTTGCTGAGACTTTCCATAGGATTTGCCTGTTTAATATGTGCAGAGAGAAAATCGATCCGGCATCCAATAATTTGCTGTCCACTGTGCTTTTACAGTATCAACATTCTAGGACCATTTCCCTCTTTTTTGTATGCAGAGCTAGAGCAAGGCAGTCTTGGCTGAGAGACGGTGGTCTCTGGTGTTCAGCAGACTTTGAGAATTACCTTCATGTGGATGATGTGACACCATCATCCATCACAACCGAGGGAACATATATTAAGTGAGCACAAGGCAGGCTCAAAGAAGTCTGGGGGGAGGCATGTTTTACTATCTGGCATCACTACACTTGCATGGACCGCTTAATGTGTCTAAAACTGAGCTGGGTTTTAGCTTGTGAAGGGTATGACTTTGTCTAAAAATATTCATTCACTCACCTTGCCTAACCCCTCAGAATAACAGAGTTGGAAGGGACCTTGGAGGTCTTCTAGAACAGGGGTCCCCAACCTTGGCAACTTTAAGACCTGTGGACTTCAACTCCCAGAATTCCCCTGGGGAATTCTGGGAGTTGAAGTCCACAGGTGTTAAAGTTGCCAAGGTTGGGGACCCCTGTTCTAGTACAATCCACCGCACAAGCAGGAGACCCTATACCGTTCTGGATAAATGGCTGTCCAATCTCTTTTTAACAACCTCCAATGATGGATCACTCACAACTTTTGAAGGCAAGCCATTCCACTGATTAATTGTTCTGTCAAGAAAATTCTCCTTGGTTCTAAGTTGGTTCTCTGCTTGATTAATGTCCATCCATTGCTTCTTGTCTTTATTTCAAGTGCTTTGGAGAATAAGTTGACCCCCCTCTTTTTTGGGGCAGCCCCTCAAATATTGGAACACTGCTATCATACCACCCCTAGTCCTTCTTTTTATTAAACTAGACATACAGTGCCCAATTCCTGCAACAGTTCTTCTTAAAAACCTCCAGTCATGAAGGTTTTCAGTGATGAAGGTTCATCAGTGATGAACAGAACAATCTTTTTAGAACACAGAGCATAGAATCCTAGAGCTGGAAGAGGCCTCTGAGCTTTTTAGTCCAACCCCTTGTTCAAGGTAGGACCCTTATGCCATCCCAGTCAAGTAGGCTGTCCAGTCTATTTTTGAAAATCTCCAGTGGACACAGAGGAACAATCTGCATTTTGGACTTCTAACAGATTGTGTAGAAGCAGTCTGAAATTATGAAGTCTTCCTTGCCAGACATTTTTAACAGTAGAGAACTATTGCATGTTCAGATTTAACAGTCTACTGTGTAGAATAAGGAAGGTCTTCTCACTTACAAAGGAGACCTTGCCACACTGATCTGGGAGAGCAAAGAGACAATGGATGCATTTATGGTGGCTACCAAGAGCGTTTTACCGCATTGTGCGAATTCTCTCTCTGAGACCGAGTAGTTATTTTTCTTTCAGATGGAGAGTATTCTTTGGAAGCAGAGTGATATTGCCCTTGAGGTAAAGCTAGCTGTAAATCTGTAAGCATAAAGTATAGCTCCTGAATGAAGTAATGTGCGTAAAAGTATAGTACAAAGATTAACAGCAAATTGTGTGGGGTGTGCTTTTTTCCAGTGCTGAGATTTCAAGGTTAGGTTTAGGCCAGTGGTGGGATTCAAATATGTGAACAACCGGTTCTCTGTGTGGATGCCGCTTCTGGAAGTCCATTCTGGGAATGGGCAACAAAAAATTAGCTACCGATTCTGCCAAATTGAATCCCACCACTAGTTTAGGCTTTGTTCAACATTTGCTCCCTAAGAAATGCAAAATTATAAGTGCAGTGTTTATCCTTCCTATCTGTTTTCCTAAATGTTGTTTGTGCATCTTCATGCAGTCCTAGTAAAAAGAGGCAGAGAAGTCTAGCATATCTGCTGATCCTCACCTGACTAATATCTACTTACTAATCAGATTGCAAACACATACAGTAAATAAATGCTACAGGGATTACTGTAAAGTATTCAAATCATGTCCAACTTCAAAACAACAACAACAACATCCACAAAACAATCTCTTGCCTAATTTTTCTGGAGATTAGTTAGAGGTAGCAGTCACCATAGATTACCATCGCATCTACCTCTCTGGGATGGACAATGTGAGATTTATTCCAAGTTTTTGATTGTTTACTATGGTCAGGATGCTGAAATATTCCAAGTATTGGTCCACGTGGAGCACAGGAAGTTAAAATTGTTGTGTCCTTCTTGATGCAGCCAACTTGGAATATTCCGGCGAAATCTTTTGAGTCTGGCAGTTTATCGTTTCAGTGGAATTAAATTGCTTTTATTTCAGCCATTGAACGAACTCAACTAATGGAAGTCAAGGTAGAAATAAGACAGAAACAATTAAAACAACAACAACAGCAACAACATATACACATATATATGTAGATAGATAGATAGGTAGGTAGATAGATAGATAGATAGATAGATAGACAGACAGACAGACAGACAGACAGACAGACAGACAGACAGACAGACAGACAGACAGACAGACAGACAGACAGACAGACAGATAAATAGATAGATAATGCAACATTTGGACAGCCACAGAACAGAACTGCTAAAGCTTATAATTCAGGAAATCCATAATTAAATTGCTTTTGCTAGGAATGAATGTGGTTGTAGTCAAAACACATCTCTCTCAACTACAATCCTTCTTATTATCCATCTGCAACTTCTTGAAGCAGCTAGCCCTTTAAGAATGAGGAAACAGGAAGAAGGAATAGCCTAGGGCTACAAAAAAAAGAGGGAATAATATATCTATATATATTTAAGAAGCAAAAAAGCTAGCTAATGATTTTTTTTTTTTGGTTTGAATCAAGAATTATTATTGAAAGAGAAAAATAACTTCTGAACAGCCTCTGTTCAACAAATGCCCATATTAACTGAAGGCAATGATATTTGTAGTCTTAAAGCAATGGGATTGGGAATCTCAACATAACTGCTTGCAATAGTGGCAAATATCTGTAGCTTGGGTGTAGGATGAGGGTGAAGTTTCATTTTCCAAGGTTGTGGGTTGGTTTCCAAACGTTTTATTACCAGGTTAGGTAGCATCTTCAGTGGAGTTTAGGGGACATCACACCTGGCACTCCACAAGCCATTCCATCCACAGACACATCTATCTACAACCAGCCTATGAAACCCCTCAGAATCCAAATCTGATGACTCACACCTGACCCATCACAAGACCCAATACAAGACCCATCACATGAGGTACTAATGCCATTCTATAAAGCCTTAGTAAGACCACACCTAGAATACCGCAACCAATTTTGGTCTCCACACTATAAAAAAGATGCTGAAACTCTGGAGAGAGTGCAGAGAAGAGCAACAAGGGTGATTAGGGAACTGAAGGCTAAAACATATGAAGAACGGTTACAGGAACTGGGCATGGCTAGTCTAGTGAAGAGAAGGACCAGGGGAGATCTCCACAGACAAATGGCACAGACTATTTGTGAGTTGCAGCTGAAAATAGGGACTTGCGAACCGAAGGAAACCGAATCCAAAAAACAAGGAAGAAATTCCGCATGCCTTCAGCCCCACTTCATTTGCAAACCTGCTTCAGTCCAGTCAGTCCACAGTCTGCACAACTTACGATCATTCGTTTAAGAACCCATTCAAAGTTATGACCGCCCTGGGAAAAAATGGACTTACGACCGATCCTCGCACTTACGACCATTGCAGCATTCCTGCAGTCAAGCGATCAAAAGTCAGGTGCTGGCCAACTGACAGAGCTTTATAATGGTTGCAGCGTCCCGGGGTGACACGATTGTTATAGATGACTGCACGCTTTGCTGAACTGCAGTGGTGATCCGCTTAACGACTGCAAATGAGGTTGTAAAACTGGGCGCAATTCACTTAAGAACCGCACCCCTTAGCGATGGAGGTTCTCATCCCAATTATGGGCTCCTTGTGACTGATCAGAAATACAGGGAGACCTCGATCACAAATTTATGTTGCAAAGTGAGACACGTGTTCAGTGAGTTTTGCCCTGTTTTTTACCACTTTTCTCGCCGTGTTTTTTTTAAGGGAATCCTTAGCAGTTGTTAAATGAGTAACGCCGTTGTTAAGTGAATCTTGGCTTGTCAGAAGGGTGGCAAAAGGGGATCACACAGTGACCGTCATAAATAGGAACCACTTGTCAAACATCCAAACGTAAATCACACGACCGTGGGCAGGCTGCAACGATTGTTAAGCGGGGAAAAAACGGTCATAAGTCAATTTTTTCCCAGTGCTGTTGTAACTCTGGATGGTCACTAAATGAACCCATTATAAGTCGAGGACTTATCTGTATCTTGTGGGTTAATAACTATCATTTGCAAATGATTGTATTTTCCATTATTTCAAAAACTGCTGCTGACGCTGATATGCTTGACGAATAATAATAATAATAATAATAATAATAATAATAATAATAGTATTAGTAGTAGTAATAATAAAGTTGGAAGGGACCTTGGAGGTCATCTAGTCCAACCCCCTGCTCAGGCAGGAAACCCTATACCATTTCAGACAAATGGCTGCTCAGTCTCTTCTTAAAAATTTCCAGTGTTGGAGCATTCACAACTTCTGGAGGCAGGTTGTTCCACTGATTAATTGT
Organism: Protobothrops mucrosquamatus; assembly: GCF_001527695.2. Classification (NCBI taxonomy): domain Eukaryota; kingdom Metazoa; phylum Chordata; class Lepidosauria; order Squamata; family Viperidae; genus Protobothrops; species Protobothrops mucrosquamatus. The sequence continues at coordinate 1,974,167 of NW_015386465.1, forward strand.
TCTAACTGTCAGGAAGTTTCTACTTAGTTCTAGGTTGCTTCTCTCCTTGATTAGTTTCCACCCATTGCTTCTTGTCCTGCCTTCAGGCACTTTGGAAAATAGCTTGACTCCTTCTTCTTTGTGGCAGCCCGAGATACTGGAAGGCTGCTATCCTGTCCCCCCTCGTCCTTCTCTTCATTAAACTAGATATACCCAACTCCAGCAGCCGTTCCTTATATGCTTTAGCCTCCAGTCCCCTAATCATCTTTGTTGCTCTTCTCTGTACTCTTTCTAGAGTCTCAACATCTTTTTTACATCGTGGTGACCAAAACTGGATGCAGTATTCCAAGTGTGGCCTTACCAAGGCATTGTAAAGTGGTATTAATACTTCACGTGATCTTGATTCTATCCGTCTGTTAATGCAGCCCAGCACTCTGTTGGCCTTTTTGGCAACTTACTGTAGTTATGTATTTATATTTCCTATTTCTTAACTGGCCATCTCTCTCTCTCTCTTATTCATATGAATATACAAGGCCCACACAGGTTTTAAGAAGATCTTGCAGCAACTACTCACTAGAGTAAGTAAGAAAGTGGTATATTAAAGGAGCTGGCAAATCTACTAATAACTGTAAATCATTCCAACCTTTCTATATACCTCTTACTACATGCTCTAAGCAGCAACACTTTCTTTATTCCAGCTAAAGTGGATTGAAAATGTAGATTAAATTCCTATTGGTGACAGTTCAACATTTTTTTAGAATATTTGGACACAGCAGAAAACGAAACCGAGAGAAGGATAAATCAGGGCTGCAGAAAAGGCTCAAAAATTTTAGAAAATTATGAAAATAGAGAGTTTTTATTTTTCAGACATATAAACACTTTTGATACAATACAGACGTTATTGTCAGAGCTCAAGAAAAAGTGTCCGTTTTATGCATAACCACCCTTTTATGCCTTGGTTTTATACTGATAAAAATCGATGCAGGCTCACACAACACGATAAAAGTTTTTTTTCCCCAACTCTTTTTAGATCAATACTGAAGGTGTGTGCATTGCTGATAACCTCTTTGCATTTTAGCTGCGGAGAGAGGAAAGGTGATTAAACGCCTGGGAAATATTGCACCAGTTTTCAGAAGGGTAGATTTGGGTGTAATCCAGAATGCTAAGTTAATGAAAAGGATGGTAGCCATAAGTCAGTAATTAGACGCTGATCTTTCACACAAAGCACAGAGAATAAAAACAGTCAATAAATAACAGTCTCTGCAAAAAAAATAAAAATAAAATTGCCTTCTTTCAAAGTTTCTCATTTTTTTGCATATCTTTTCCATGGATTTATCTGAACTCAGAGGCATCTGCCATGTTGTTGTTAAAAAAGTCAAGATCAGGGGTCTTCAAACCTGGCCCTTTTATGACTTGACTTCAACTCCCAGAATTCCTCAGCCAGAGTGCCTGGCTGAGGTATTCTGGGAGTTGAAGTCCACAAGTCATAAAAGGGCCAAGTTTGAAGACCCCTGTCTTAAATCTAACAAACAAAATGGAGGCTGGCTGAGGAATTCTGGGAGTTGAAGTCCACAAGTCATAAAAGGGCCAAGTTTGAAGACTCCTGGTCAAGACAGTAGCTCATCTGCTGAGCTGAAAACCTTGCTCTCTTTTGCATGTTCCTACTGATATATAGGAGCAATCGGCAAGATCGAACAGCCCCGTCCTCAAAAAACAGAATCCACAAACCTAAAGGGATGGATCGCTGCTTACCGATCCTGAAACGAGGGAGTCAAAATCCAACTCATATCTAGAAGAACTTAAATTGTTTTGGAATATTCACTCCCAGGGCCCATATTAACTTCCACTATTTTCATGGAGTGGAGCACCCTTCACCCTAACTGGTCTTTCAGCCTTTCCTTCTGACATTGCATTTAGACTACAACCCTACATATTCTTCCTCCTGTAGGAAAAAAAAAAACTTCATGGAACATAGTGTAACCACCACCAGATATATAGAGCAGACAGTGGTGGGATTCAAATATGTGAACAACCGGTTTCCTGTGTGGATGCCGCTTCCAGAAGTTCATTCTGGGCCTGGGCAACAAAAAATTCTGCTGAAGTGGTGCGAACCAGCTGAATCCCACCACTGAGAACAGAGTTCCCCAAACTTTTCAGCTTGACGGCCGGAAAGAAAAGGGAGCAGCAGGGAAATGTGTGCGCGTGCGGCCCCGCATGTGCATCCACAAACGGATGCACGCATGACAGCCGTGCTAGCCTGTACACGCATGTGCAATGTTGTGTGCTCACATGGCACCTGCGCTGGCACCCATGCGCCTGTGCAAATGGGCCATGCACACCCTCGTGATTCTGGCAGCGGTGCTAGAGTCCCCATGCATGCGCAAATGGGGCCGCTAGTGCCCGTGCGGTGGTGCTACCGTGAGTGGGAAGGCTTGCCAGCTATTCTCAGGGCCACAGACCATAGGTTGGGGACCCTGGTATAGAGGATCAAGTTGATTGCATTTTGGAATACTTAGGGGACACAAATCCCCTGCATAGACTTGTGTCCCTTTCTAAAACAATCCCAAGGCACAGAGAACTTTTCAGAGAGATTGTCCATCAACAACAGAGCCGTGGTGGCGCAGCAGTTAGAATGCAGTATTGCAGGCTAATTCTGCTGACTGCCAATTGTAGGCAGTTCGATTCTCACCGGCTCAAGTTTGACTCAGCCTTCTATCCTTCTGTGGTTGGTAAAATGAGGAGCCAGATTGCTGGGGGCAAAAGTCTGACTCTGTAAACCGCTTAGAGAGGGCTGTAAAGTGGTATATAAGTCTAAGTGCTATTGCTGCTAAGTGCTAACTAAAGGACTTCAGCTAGACAGGAGACCAGCTAACATAATCCCTTCTCTGTCCCATGTGCCTATGGACAGAAGCATCTTTTCGTTCCATGAAATATTGACCAAAACATTTTGTGATGATGGATCAGCCACCACAGCAATTTTACCAGTTGTCTGCAGTGACAAAAAAAGTGAACATCTCACTTCTCAACCCAAGCTCACTTTCTGATGATGGGCTTCCAAAAAATTCCATAGGAGTTTGACTGAACTAACAAAAGTTTTTCTCTGATTTACCAGCACATTTTTTCCCTTGACAATTTCACACAGGTACAATGGAATTAGGTGTGCATTATACTCCAAACTCCAAACATTATACTACTCTTTTTTTCTTGGCAGAGGGTGGGTGAGGTGGGAGAACAATACATTTTAAAATATACCTTTTATTTTTCTCTCCAACAGTTCGATTGAGAAGAATGGGTGATAATGCCCCCTCGTGGTCAAAAAAAATAAATGAAGGAAATCGTTGTCTTACCTTTGATTTTATGGGTACTGACTGGATTTATAGATGGTGCAGGTGACATATCTATACAGTCAGTTTGCTAGGTTTTTTGTTTTGTTTTTTTTAAAAATCTGTACACTGAATTTCTCTTTTTTCTTTTCTTTTTCTTAAAAACCTATCAACAACTGTTTACAAGAAGTTATAAACCAGTGGTTTTTCATCACACCCACTGTTGAAAACCCACTCCAGAGTTTAGGAAGGTAGCTAGTGTCACTGTTTTTGGTGTGAGTCTATATGTAGTCTGTGGAAAAAAACCATCAGATGTTGGAAATTTCCACCGGTTTCTTCTCCAGCCGATGCAGGTCAATTCTCCCGTTTAATGGGATTTGTACTTCCAAACCCTCATCCCCTCGGTGGTATTTTCTCCCCTTCCTTAGGCAAATATAAATCCCCATACCTGTAACCAGGCTGATGGAACTCAAGCTTATTATGGAGAGGGTCACCAAGGTGGGCATGCAGCTTACGGCCTCTGCTCTCCTGTGCGTAGGCTCTATGGAAATCTGGGGTTCTTTCTCCTCAATACTGAGGTCCGATTCTTTCCTCAGAAGACTTTCAATGTAGCTCTCGTTGCTCACAGTGTCGTTGACAAAGAGGTTCACCATGATGGTGGAATGCAGAGGTTCTGGATATCCATGGTCACTCACCTTCACCAGAAGGCGATACAGGCCATAGTCGTTTTGCATGAGTGACTCCTCCAGAGTGATGTTGCCTGTTTTGGGGTCAATCTTGAAGGACTCTGGTCGAGGGCCTCTTCTCCCGATGATGCTGTATGCAATAACGGCATTCATGCCAGTGTCGTTATCTATAGCATAGACCTCTGTGATAGGAGATCCAGGCAACGTCGAAGGAAGGACCAGAAGGTAGGACATGTTAGACTGGGGGAACAAAACCAACGGGGGGTTATCATTGATGTCTAGTAAAAGGATGGTGATTTTTGCAGTCGAGGACAAGGGTGGGTCACCCCCATCCACTGCTTCAACCCACAAGACATAGGAGCTCTGCTGTTCCCTGTCGAGGGAGACCTTAGCTCTCAACACACCTTTGCCAGTGTCAATCACAAAGATATCACTTCGGTTAACCACAGAGAGGGCCACCCATCCATTTTGCCCAATATCTGCATCGGTGACACTTATAACTCCAATTTCACCAAAGCCCGGGAAATTCTCTGGTACAAAGAAACTGAAATCCTTGTTGATAAACCTCGGGCTGTTGTCATTTTTATCCAACACAGAGAGGGTCACAGTGGCAATGGATTCTCGCGAGGGCACGCCGGAATCCACAGCTCTGACAGTGTAGCGATATTTTTCTCGTTCTTCTCTATCCAGCTGGGTAGAAACAGTAAGGATCCCAGTAACTTTGTCCAAGGAAAAATAGGAAGGTGCCTCAGGCCCAAGGAAGTAAAACACTTGACCCCTTTCTCCGCTGTCAGCATCGGTGGCATGCAGCTTGGTCAGAAATGCATTGGGGACATTATTCTCCTCTATGGATAATTCTATCAAGACTTGAGAGAAAACTGGAGCATTGTCGTTGTCATCCAGAACCTGCACTTGGATGATTTTATTCACGTGAAATCCCTCTGTATTCCACGCAACCACAGAGATCTCATACAACTGCTGAGCCTCGTAATCCAAGGCCTTTGTAGTCTCCAAAAGATACTCATTGTGATAGGGTTGATAAGGTGTCAGTTGGAAAGGGCCATCCCCTTCCAAATAGCAATCAACTTTATATTTTTCATCGGGGTCTTTGATAGTGAAAAAAGCAATGGGGGTGTTGACGGGTTCCAACTCTCTCAAGTAAACCACCCCCTCTGCTTCATTAGCTATAAAACGGGGAATCACTTCAGGTGGTCTCATGGTAACTTTGATGATGGACACCAACACGGTTATCACCGCTGGGATGCAACCAGGACCGTTGGCCAATACATTCAGCCGATGCAGAAGAGGTGTGTCCCCGTTGATCCTCTTGAACAACTTAATCACCCCCGTGCTTTCGTTGAGACGGAAGAGGGTGCGGGACAGAAAGGAAACCTTTTGGCTGTAGGAATAGGTTATTTCGGCATTGATTCCGTGATCAATATCCACAGCATGGACTGAAGCTATGTGCAACCCAGTACTAGAGTTGCCAAAGATGGTGACGTTGATCTGTGTCTCACTGAACTGGGGACAGTTGTCATTAATGTCACTGATACCAATGGTGAGGGTGGCACTACCCACCAGTGGCGGAACCCCACCATCCTCTGCAATCATAAGAGTGACATATTGGTCGGTGGTCTCCCTATCCAGGGCACCCATGACAATAAGATAAGGTGTTCTTTCTCCACTTTCATTCTCCTCCACGTCCAAAGTAAAAACCCCATAATCTTCTTGTAGTTGGTACGTCTGCACCCCATTGGTTCCCATGTCTGGGTCCACAGCTGGATGCTCTATAGCTAAACGGGTATTGATGGGCGAATTTTCAGGCACAGAGAGGTGTATCTGTGGCACGGGGAACCACGGTGCATTGTCATTGATGTCATGGATGGCAATCTTCACCTTAACCAGACGGAAATACTCCTGGGGTAACACCAGAACATCTAGCAAGAGCAAGCACGACTCTGAGGATGGAAGTGGAGAAGAGGAAGAAGATGAAACCACCGTGGAGCCAACATTATCCTCCAGGCAGAGTGTTTCTCGGTCAATTTCCTGGGTCGAGGTGCACAGGACCCCTGTCTGATTGTCCAGGTTGACGTATTGGCTCCCCAGTCCTTGGGAGGCAAAGCTGAAGGAAAGTAGACTTTTCCCCCATTGGTCAGTCTCCTGCTTCCTCACCAGTCCTCCTTTCTCTTCGTCCTCTGCAGCCCCCACAAGCTGTAAATCCTGGGCTAGGTTCCCAATGAGGAATCCAGCAGGAAGTCCTTCGTTGATGCTGTAGAAGAGTTCGCTGGCCCGACTGTAGCTTGCAAAGCAGTTAAAAGGTTCCAAGAAAAGCAGGAAAATGAATACGTTCTGGGAAAAGAGAAGCACAGAGTGTTAGTAGAAAGAACATCCTCCACGGTCAAACTTAAAGAGATGTCCATCCCCCCCACCCCCACCCAAGACCACCATGTCTGGTGTCAATCAAGCCAACCATCTACTCAACACTCAATAGCCCTCATCACAAAGCATCTTTCTGCCACGGATCCTTCATTTCCAGATCACCCAATGAACAACGAAGGGAGAGAGACTCTTAGCCACAACAATGATTTCTTTCTGTGATCTGCTTGGGTTGCCTTCAGCCCTCACCATGAAATGATGGATCAGGTTTACCCTTCATTTTATCTACCCCTTGCTTAGGATGAAATCCACTGGGGGAAAAAAAAAAACAAGAGAGGGGTGATAGATCTCTATGAAGCATGTCTATTCATGATACTGTTTACAATTTTGCCCCATTGCCTTCTGCTTTCAGAAGAATAATCCTGGGACCGAGGAAGGAGAGAATGCAGATGTTTAACTTCAATTTCATTCCTCCCCCTTTTTCTTAAACAACAACAACATCAACATCCACCTGTTGGTCAAAGGATAAGCAGATTATCCCAGAGACAAGAGATTGCATTACGATTTGGCATAAAATGCATCATTAAAAAAAATAAAAAAAATTGAAAACAAACCCTAACCCTGCAAGCAAAAAAAAAATATATGCAATCCTAGAAGAACCTCATTCCGCCTTCCACTCTGATGTGCGTTTTTCTCTCAAGGGACTTCCCCCCCCCCCCTGCTTACAAAACCAACCAAGCAGAATGGAATCTACTACCGTCCCTGGATAACTTTCCTAACAGGAACCCCTCTTGGAGTCTGCAAAGCGGACCTTGGCAACTTGGAAAGATTACCTGGCCAAAACCTGCTTTGAAACTCCTTTGCCACGGTGGTGGTGGTGCAGCAAACTCTTTACTTGGAAGCAAAGCTGCCAAGGGCTTATTTCCAAATCAATTGGCAGAGGATCAGGCTGCAGGTAAATGGGGACATTTAGGCTGCTGCCACCCCACCCCCCACTCCCCACCTCCGTTGCCCCATTACACCTGCATGGGATGGCCACCTTGAGCAAGGATATTATGTAGGGCAGCTAGTGCACAATCCGAATCCTGTAACTCCAATAGCAGGTTAATAGCAGCAGGAGCCTCCTGTTGCTTTTTTCTTTCTTTCTTTCTTTCTTTCTTTCTTTCTTTCTTTCTTTCTTTCTTTCTTTCTTTCTTTCTTCCTTCCTTCCTTCCTTCCTTCCTCTTCTCCTCTTTCTATCTTCCTTCCTCCCTCCTTCCTCTCCTCCGCACCCTCCCCTCCCCTCCCTTCTCCTCCCCCCTTCCTTCCTCTCTCCCTCCCTCCCTTCCCTCTTCTCTTTTAGTCTCTTTCTCTCTCTTTTCCTTCCTTCCTTCCCCTCTCTTCCTTTTTTCTCTTTCTCTTTTCCTTCCTTCCTTACTCTCTTCTCTTTTTGTCTCTTTCTCTCTTTTCCTTCCTTCCTTCCTTCCCTTCTCATTTTCTCTTTCTCTTTTTCTTTCTCTTTTCCTTCCTTCCTTCCCCCTCTTCTCTTTTTCTCTCTTTCTCTTTTCCTTCCTTCCTTCCTTCCTCCTTTTCTTTTTGTCTCTTTCTCTCTTTTCCTTCCTTCCTTCCTTCTCCTCTCTTCTCTTTTTCTCTTTCTCTTTCTCTTTTTTCCTTCCTTCTTTCCTTCCTTCCCCCTCTTCTCTTTTTCTCTTTCTCTTTTCATTCCTTCCTTCTTTCTTTCCTTCCTTCCTTCCCCTCTTCTCTTTCTCTCTCTTTCTCTCTCTCTTTTCATTCCTTCCTCCTTCATCCCATCCCCCCTCTTCTCTTTGCCCACCCTCCATCCCCCCAATTTTAGGGGAGCCTCAGGACGCTCCTAGTTCCCCCCCTCCCCGCTTCCCTCCTTCGGTCAACTTGCGCCCGATCTGGGCTCGGCGAGGGCTTCCAACCGTTCCCACGATTCCGCGCGACCCCCGCGACCCCCTCCTTGAACCCGCTTTTTTTCTCCCCCCTCCCCCCTCCCTCCCCAGGACTCCCCGATCCCTCCCGGCGCACCTGCAGGCTCCTCTGGCCGGCGGCTGCTCTGCTGCTGCTGCTGCTGCTCCCAGGGCTGGAGGGCTGCCCCATAGCCGGCTGCCGGCTCCGCTCGCCTCGCCGCCCGCTGGACTGGAGGGCCGGGGGCGAGGCGCGCCGCGTCTCATTCCCTGGGCGGCGCATCCCAAATGCGGTCCTGGAGGTCCCCCCCCCCTTCGCGGGGAGGACCGGAGGGGGAGGAGGAGGAGAAGGGGAAAAAAAGAAAAAGAAAAGAAGAGGGAGAGAGAAAAAAAAAATAGGAAGGGAGAAAAAAAAAAGGGAAGGAAGGAAAGAGGGGGGGCGCTTCCTCCGCGGGGGGAGCGCAGGCGAGATAAACTAAGTGGCCCTCCCTCCCTCTCTAATTATGCAAATGCCCGGGGGGGGGGGCTCCAGCCAATGGCCACGCGGGACGGCTCAATTAGCCGAGGGGGCGCCGGGGGGGGTGTCCCCCGCGAGGGTCGCTCCGAAGCGGCGGCTCCTTCGGCTCCTCTGCCCGGCTCAGCCTCCGCCGACGCCGCGCTCGGAGTGCGGCTGCCGCCGACCCTGGGCTGGTCGAGGAGCGCCTTCCCGCCGCGCGCCTCGCCGTCGCCGCCGCCCCCCCCCCCCAAGCCCCCGACGGGGATCGGCCGGGCGAGGCGGCCCGATCGGAGCCCCCGAAGGGCCCGGATTCACCCCTTCCGCCGAGGAAGGGAGAAAGAGGGAAGGGAGACTGGAAGACTGGGGGGGGGGGGGGGCTGGCTTCGCGCTTTGCTGCGCCCTTTACTTTCTTTGGAGAGGTTGGCTCAGGCTAGCCTGAAGTGCTGGGATTTCCTGATGGTCTCCTTCCCAAGGACTGTGTATTATTATTATTATTATTATTATTATTATTATTATTATTATTATTATTATTATTATTATTATTATNTATTATTATTGTTGTTGTTGTTGTTGTTGTTGTTGTTGTTGTTTTCTCCTTTTCCTCCTTCTTCTCTGCTCCTCCTGTTGTTTTTTCTTTCTTTTTTCTTCTATTTCTTCTCCTCCTCCTCCTCCTGTCTTCTTCTTCTTCTTCTTCTTCTTCTTCTTCTTCTTCTTCTTCTTCTTCTTCTTCTTCTTCTTCTTCTTCTGCTTCTGCTTCTGCTTCTGCTTCTGCTTCTGCTTCTGCTTCTTCTGCTTCTTCTCCTCCTCCTCCTCTTCTTTTCTTCTTCTTCTCCTTCTCCTTCTCCTTCTCCTTCTCCTCCTCCTCCTGTTTTCTTCTTCTTCTTCTTCTTCTTCTTCTTCTTCTTCTTCTTCTTCTTCTTCTTCTTCTTCTTCTTCTTCTTCTTCTTCTTCTTCTCCTCCTCCTCCTCCTCCTCCTCCTCCTCCTCCTCTTTTCTTCTTCTTCTTCTTCTTCTTCTTCTTCTTCTTCTTCTTCTTCTTCTTCTTCTTCTTCTTCTTCTTCTTCTTCTTCTTCTTTCTTCTTTCTTCTTCTTCTTTTTTTTCTCCTCCTCCTCCTCCTCCTCCTCCTCCACTATTATTATTATTGTTGTTGTTGTTATTATTGTTATCTTTTATTCATTAGATATGACTCTCAGTCAAGTCAAGTTTTTGGACATAGTTCCCAGTGCCCCGATGACAACGGGTATCACTGTTACACGTTTCATCCATAATCGCTCAGTTTCGATGGTCAGGTCGCGATATTTTGTAATTTTTTCCAGTTCTTTTTCTTCGACTCTGGCATCTCCTGGTACAGCAATATCAGTTAGCTGTACGCTTCAGTTCTCTACAACTGCGATATCCGGCGTGTTGTGTTACAAATGGTGATCCGTCTGTATTCGAAAGTCCCACAAGATCTTCAACCTCTCATTCTCAACAACTTTTTCCACTCTATGTTCCCACGACTTTTGGGACACAGGCAAGTTGTATTTTTTACACAATGCCCAGTGGATCAATTTGGCAACTCAGTCGTATCTATTATTATTATTTTGAAACCATCAGGCTGACTCTACCTGGACTCCTGAGAAGAGCAAGGAGGAGTGGAGATGGTTGTGTAGCAGGAGTTAGGATGCTGTTGGGTCACTGGCTTTTCCAGGATGGAAATGTCCAGATCATCTTCCAAACCAAGTTTCACCATCTTTGGCCCAGGTTGAGGTTGTCCACGTGTTGTTGTTGCTGCTGTTGCCTAGCTGGATTGCCAAAGGGGGGGAAAAATGCCATGGTGATCGCAACCACTGTTGGTATCGCAACATCATTTGACCTCCATCTATATAATATCTTTATTTTTTAATCCACTGAAATTAACAGCCCAGTTTCTGAGAATGTGGGGAGAAGTTTATGACCCTAAAAACATTTTTGCTGTCATCTAGCTAGTTTTGATGTTTGGAATGAAAAAAAAAATCAATGCAGAAGATCACTTCTAATTTTCAGTTGTACCTTCTCTGGTGCAAGCTGGATTTCTTCATGGCTCCCTCTAATGGTATAGGGTTTCCTACCTGACTAGATGACCTCCAATGCCTATTCTATTCTATTCTATTCTATTCTATTCTATTCTATTCTATTCTATTCTATTCTATTCTATTCTATTCTATTCTTATTCCTATTGCTATTCCTATTCCATTCCTATTCTATTCTATTCTACTCTACTCTACTCTACTCTACTCTACTCTACACTCCACTCCACTCCATTCTATTCCCATTCCTATTCTACTCTACTCTACTCTACTCTACTCTCCACTCCACTCCACTCCACTCCACTCCACTCCACTCCACTCCATTCCATTCCAGCTGGCTCCCCTGAGCCTAACCACCCATTTAATTTGCAACCTTCTGAGGTTGTCACCCACGTCTGCCTCTGGAAGATGACAAAACACACCCTTAAGAGTGTATTTCTCATCCTCTTCAAGGCTACCAGTTCTGGGTTGCAGATGTAGAAGAGCCCCTTCCCATGTAGTCTGTCATAGGCCATTTTAGTTTCATCAGTGTAGGAGACCTGATCACAGACAGGATCTCATTTGTGAGTTCAGCAATGTGTTTGTAGATTCTTCTTGTGGTGTCTTATTTCCATAGAAAGAATCCTAGGCAGAGTCAACCATATCTATCTATCACAAACAAGGTGTTTGTAGTTCTCTGGGGCTTTGTGTCATTCTAACTTGCTTATCTTTGGATCTTCAACCCTTGCTGTTGGGATTTCTAGCCTGTCCCCACCCCACCCCTAATACATTCATTCTGCTAACGCATTTGGATTTTGTTAGGAGGCCCCCAATTAAATTTGGAAACATTCTTTTCTCAGGCAAAATAATGTTCCAACTGACTTGCAGTATAAAAGCAGATACTCCCTTGAGCTGAATTTGATCTACACCACCTCTTGTTGTTTTCTTGGCAACAACACCAAATTGGTTTGCCTCGTTCCGGATTATTTTATTTCTGAGTCCTCCCTGCCTATTTTGCAAACCTGAAATATATTGGTTGGGCCCCGATCTAACCAGCCTGATCCTGTTTTAGAAATCAGTCTTGGATTTCGCCACTTTGCTAGGAGGCTTCTCAAAGATAGTCAGACCAAAACAAGAACAGTAGTTGCCAGACACAACAGCAACAAAATACATATTGCTTTCTTCACACCGTCCTGGAAGAAAGAGACAATTGCTTCCAGGTGCTGAAGGAAGGAACTTTTTGGAGAGTGAGTCTGAAACATCCCACTGAACAGATGCAATATGTATTGTGCATTGCATAAACGGATCGCCTCCATTTGACACATTTTCCTAAGCAGCTTCTCAGATCCACCCTGGCTGCTAGCAAAACAAACAATTTTGCAACTTCTTCCATTAATGAGAACCGTCATCACCAAAACATCAACGAAAAGCTAGGCTACATGAGATATGGCTTGCCCAGGCTGCTTATTAAGTAAAAATAAAAATAAAAATCAATTCCCTCAAGGCAAACCCTTTAACAAAAGATCATATCTAGACTAGCATTTGACAAATGGTTCGATGACAAACACATATCACTATAATAGCTTGCCAGCTAAAAATACAATAATATCAAAATGTTGCAACTGTAAATAGATTGAGCACGATCTATAACAATGATTGTGAGCAAATGGAGTCAGCCCAGACTCCTGGTTCCTGTTAAGAATGGTGGAGAAGGGAGGCAATTTGAACTTGGCCTACAGACAAGAGACCGAAAGTCACAATGCCATAAAAGTTTTTTAAAAATAATAATAATCAAGTCTACCAAATAAGAAACGGGCTGTGCATTTACACGATTTTTTTTAACCTGTGGTTTTCTCCATAATTAAATTAAAGCTTCTTAGCCTCAAGCAAGCTCAGATTTTGGCATTCTTTTGCTCTGAGGTTGCATTTTTCCTGTGCCCTAAAATAACCTATTTTGGAGCCTCGCCAATATCCTGAAGCATACTCTAACCATCCCAGGAAGGAAATCTAGGCCAAATTGTTTAGTAGGACTTTCATGGAGACTGTGTGTCAGACAATGTCATTTTCATTTCATTATTTCAATTCATGTTTTGTTTTGTTTTTGTGGGTTTTGATGACCACGTTACTTTGTTCATCACATTGGGTAGTTTTCACACCTCCATCTTTCCCATTGGTGTATAAAAAGGCGATCAACCAAGCAACTCATTAGACCCGGCTTGGGTAACTTGGAAATCTGAAGAAAATAATCAAAATGCAACTAACCAGGATTTGCATACTGTCTGAATGCAACTGGCAGTTCTTCAGCTGGCTTAGCTACATGTGTTATGTGAGAATAAATTCTGTGTACACTTTCTCTCAATAGACATGCTTTTTTGGGGGGGGCAGGATCTCTTTTGGACCAGGATCTCTCTGCCAAAAAATTGTGGTTCCAAAGAACTGTAGAAAGACAGGTGATGCATCATCTACCTTGATGTGGCTTCTAGTATACCTTCCTAATGGCCCTCCATTCAGGAAGTCCTGCAGTATAAAAAAAAGTTGTGACACTATGCAACACAAGAGTAAGGGTAGCTAGTATTTCCAGCAAATTTGAAATGTAATGTACCGTGGTCAGGAGCACATTATAGCTGCCTCATCTTCCAATCAGACCCAATCAACTGTCTCTACTAGCGTCATTTATTGAATTAAGCCAAGACACTCTCAAGGCCGTATCTGTGTGGTGTTGAGATGCACCTGAGCTGAAGATAAATCTTAAGAAGGAGTGGGAGAACTTAGTTCAGTGACAAGGGGAAAAATGCTCCATAGTGTTTTTAGTACTTCAAATAGTTGTTGCATGTTGCTATAGACTAGCAGCCAACAAGTCCACACCTGGAATACTGCAACCAATTTTGGTCACCATACCACAAGAAAAATGTAAAGTTCAGAGAAGAGCAACTAAGATGATCAAAGGCCTGGTGACCAAAACATACGAAGAACGGCTGCGGGATTTGGGTTTGGTTAGTCTAAAGAAAAGAACGACTAGGGGTGACATGATGGAAATATTCCAGTGTTTGAGATGTTGCCACAAAGAGGAGGGGGTCAGCTTATTTTTCAAAGCACTAAAAGGCAAGACAAGAAACAATGGTTGGAAACTGACCAAAAAGAGAAGCAACCTGGAATTAAGGAGAAATTTCCTAACAGTGAGGACAATTAACCAGTGGAACAGCTTGCCTTCAGAAATCGTGGGCACTCCATCACTGGAGGTTTTTAAGAAGAGACTAGACAACCACTTGTCTGAAATGATATAGGGTCTCCTGCTTGAGCAGGGGGCTGGACAAGAAGACCTCCAACGTCCCTTCCAGATTCTATTCTATTCTATTCTATTCTATTCTATTCTATTCTATTCTATTCTATTCTGTTCTGTTCTGTTCTGTTCTGTTCTGTTCTATTCTATTCTATTCACGTGTGACTCTCCAAATACAGCTTCTCTCAATGCTGATCATGCTGGCTGAATGCTGTTCATTGAGCAACATCTGTAAGGCTGATAGTTCTCCACCTCCATTATGGAAGGTCAACTCCACTTCTGACCCACTTCTTCACCAACATTGCTTACCGTACATGCAAGGCAGAGTAATAACTGCATGAGACATAAAAGACCTAATATTGTTTTCCATGGCTGTCAAGTACATTTTAGGAGGCTGTTTTAATTTAATACTGTCTGATGTTCTGTTGAAATGCTCATACCTTTTAGTCTGGTATCCCAGAACTGGTCACTCCAGATAAAACACGGTGAAAGATCATGTCAAGTGCAGGAAATCTGTAGTCCAGGCAGTTCAACTGAATGTAGGTTTATTGTACGCTGAACTACTAACAGTGAAAACGAGTTGGCAGTAGATAAGAGTCAATGGAATTTAAGGTGGGCTGGACTTAAATCTCTTGTGGGCACGAAGGGATGCAAAACTGATGATGTGTTTGACTCCCTCCCTCAGAGTCAGCCTGGTCACCTCCTATAGATCACGACTGTCTGTTTTATATTAAAACTGTTTATTGAATTATTACTGAATTGCACCATGGAGCTGGTCAGTAATATTTGACATCTGGGAATGCAGTTAGCAGGATGGTGGCAAAAGTATATCAGTATTTTGCCCATTTAGAAGATCAGTTGTGGGCATTTACATAATATCGTCAAAGAAGGATGTAGTTTCATTTTTCTTTTTCAGAAAGAGAGAGAGAGAGAGAGAGAGAGAGAGAGAGAGAGAGAGAGAGAGAGAGAGAGAGGGAAACCATTATCATACAGTAGAACTAAGCCTTGATAATTTGTGACATTAGCACTTCTATGAATTTTTTCTTTTAAAGACTGATCAAAATCTTTCTATTACATTGGCGAGCAAATGTGTGCCAACTGAAAATTAGTGAATTCTGTAAGATTCCCGTTCTGCTCCTTATCAAGTTAACGGACGGTGCTGCTGCTTCTGTAAGCCTGCTATTTTATATATGTACACATTGCCTGCACGTGTCAGAAGCTCATGAATATGGGAATGTTTGTGAATAAAGCTTTCATTGACATTAATTCCTGACTTCAGAGTTGCTGTCGTAACTTCTGGAGCAAGAAATCAGATTTTCATAAGCAGACTTGCAGTAGCTATGAGATACTCAGGTTTTTTTTTTTAAAAAGTGCCTTTTGTTGCTTTTAAAACCCAAATGGACATTTAATGTGATGGTTAGATCTTACTGGTGACCTAGCTGAAGTAAAAATATTATTCAGAATGGACAACCTGCAGAAGAGTGGTTAAATACCTAGGTTTAGCCTTTGGTAACTGCGGGATGGATGGACATTTCAGATCAACCTTCTGATGTAACCTAACTAAGTGTCCTTTAGATGCATGGATTCCAAATCCTAAAATTATCAACTGGAAAATTTGGGGAGATGACCTAAAGAGCACGCAGATTGGGGAAAACTGTTTTAACTAGGCATTTGGTAGTTTTTTCTTTTTTTTAAATGTGCTTAGCCTACTTTAGAAAATTCTAAGTCTGCAGATTTGAGGAATGGGTTATAATAAAAATCAAGACTTTCCCCAAACACTGTAAAAATAAATATGCTATCTAGTTGAGCTGGACTCCTGCCAGCCTTGTGAGGTAGCGCAAACAAGAAGCACGTCCAGAAGGACTCACTCAAATTTATTATAAGGTTACATTAACAGAATCTTGCAAGTCTGAAAGTACATTTTTCCCCTACCCTCTTTACAGTCTGAGAAATTAGGGAGGGTGTTTGTCATTATGGGAATAGATCAGGAGTTGTAATGCAGTGGTTCTCAACCTTTTTAATGCCGTGACCCCAACCGGTCGTAAGTTGAGGACTAAACCGGTCGTAAGTCGAGGACTAAACCGGTCGTAAGTTGAGGACTAAACCGGTCGTAAGTTGAGGACTAAACCGGTCATAAGTCGAGGACTAAACCGGTCGTAAGTTGAGGACTAAACCGGTCATAAGTCGAGGACTAAACCGGTCGTAAGTCGAGGACTAAACCGGTCATAAGTTGAGGACTAAACCGGTCGTAAGTCGAGGACTACCCAATCGGTCGTAAGTCGAGGACTTTCCCTGCCCGGGAGCGCCGCGCATGCGTGGTTCCACCCCCTGCGCCGGCCGAGGCGTAGCTGGCAAGCGGCAGAGACGGAGCAGGCCGACCACCAGCTGGCCCAGCCCAAGGGAGGTAAGGCACCCGCCGGAAAAGGGGGAAAAATGGCAGACAGCCTTGCTTGGTGACCCCTATGAAATGGTTGATCGACCCCAAATGGGGTCCCAACCCACAGGTTGAGAACCACTGTTGTAATGGTATGTGAGAATGACCTTGGGAAACAGGGGGAAGAACTTTAGCCAGATGGTTAAATAAGAGGTATCTGAACCTTCAGCAAGAATGGGCCCAATGGCAATATCTCAGGAGGCACCCTCCCTAATTTGTTAGACTGTAAAGATGACAGTTTTAGGATTTGGAATCCATGCGTCTTAAGGCCACTGCTTAAAATCTCTGGTTTTGCTTAGATTTCAAATCAAATATGGGCATTAGTACTCCGAGGAACCACTAGATGGCAGCAAAGTCTGAGAATTTTCTCTGCCATTTTAGGGCCATCTAGTGGTGCTGGAGAAGACTCCTGCAAGTCCCTTGGACTGCAAGGCGTTCAAATGGGTCAGTCCTAAAAGAGAACAACCCTGACTGCTCTTTAGAAGGCCAGATCCTGAAGCTGAAACTCAAATACTTTGGCTACCTAATGAGAAGGAAAGACTCACTGGAGAAGAGCCTGATGCTGGGAAAGATTGAGGGCAATAGAAGAAGTGGATGACAGAGAAGGAGGTGGCTGGATGGAGTCACTGAAGCAGTAGGCGTGAGCTTCAATGGACTCCAGAAGATGGTAGAGGACAGGAAGACCTGGAGGAACGTTGTCCATGGGGTTGCGATGGGTCGGACATGACTTCGGAACTAACAACAACGAGTGGTCAAGGTTTGCAACCTTGCTCTATTCCATTGGCCAGGTCAAGAAGCCAAAGGGCTAAATTAAGCCCTCTTTCCTCCTTCACAGATAAATCACAGAATAAAATAGCTGTAGTAATCTTGCATTTGTATTGGTGTAGTAATACTAAGTACTGCCTATTCCTCCCCTGGAGACTCTTTGGTTACTTTTAGCCTCAATGTGCACGTACTTGAGATATTCTTCATTTGTTTTCATCAATATGTAAGCCATATCAAAACATTTGTCTTCACAGTCTATAGATCTTTGTTCGTAAACACGTTGTGCCATTCATTTATAATTAAAGGAATGGGACTTGGAAAAGAGCCAGCGCGGAGTTTTGCAAATGTATCAGCAATCGTTTGGTGATGTAACTTGGGGGGTGACAAATCGAGGGAGGAACAAAGCGTATCCTATAAATCCTAAGACAAAGAAAGGTTCTAGTTTCATCAATCTCCCAGGATCTCTCCTCCCGCCCCCAAATAATCAAACAAATCCTTGCTCAACACAATCTCTTACTGGTGAAAATGTTTTCCTAATCATCATTGGGACTTGGGCCAAATTCTTATTTCATTTGAAAAAAAGGGACAGAGTTCCAAGGTAATCTATACCAGAGGTCCCCAATCTTTTGGGCACCAGGGACCGGTTACGTGGAGAGAGGTTTTTTCCCGTGGACCAGAGGGGGCGTGGTTTTGTGTGCTGCCTGCATCCCACGGATGGGACTCGGCTTGTTTGTGCGGACCGGTTGATGGCATGTCACAGCTCGGTACCGGTCCACGGGCTAGGGCAGTGATGGCGAACCTTTTAGAGACTGAGTGCCCAAACTGCAACCCAAAACCTACTTATGCATCCTTGAGTGCTGGGTGGGTGTGGCCCATTGGCTGGGTGTGACCAATTGGGTGGATGTGGCCCATTGGGTGGGCGTGGCTGCGATGGTAATGGCAGACTGGGTGGGACTAAAAAGTTCAATCAATTCCAACTTTGCAAGATCTTTTTTTCCCCGTGAGAAGTTGAAATTGACTGATTGAACCTTTTTTTTTTTTTGCACACGGCGGCAGAGGCCTAAAGTGAAAAGGTTTTATAAAACCCAGCTGAAGGCCTAGGACTGGGGTGATGGCATGCATGCCCACAGAGAGGGCTCTGAGTGCCGCCTCTGCCATAGGTTCGCCACCACTAGACTAGGGGTTGGGGATTTTGGGAAAGAGACACAGGTCTTTCTCATCGTTTTCCACAGATAAAATTAGAATAATGTAGACCTGGGCTATGATACACACCCTTATCCCTCCCACCCAATTTGTTATGTTTAATAACATCTCACAGAGAAGGGATCGGGGAACCATTTCGGCTCCCAATTTCCCTGCTGGGTCTGAACTGAGCTTGACAAGATGCAACGAGGCTAGCAGGACTAAATGAAAACATGATAGAGTGTCCTGTTAAATTAGAAGGACTATTCCTGACCTGAACTCCAAAAGTCTACTCTAAAAGTCTTTCATCTTTATTGATTTTTATGACTGTTTCGCTATATCCAAACTGTAACAGACGTTCTCTGGGAAAAAAAAAAAAAAGAAGAGCAAAATAACAATGTTGTAAAAAAAATATATGCTATTACAACAGAGCCTCTTTTAACAGGACATATTTAGGGCTTTCTAGAGAGCGAGAGCCAGTTTGGGGTGGTGGCAGGAAACTGGGAGATTGTGAGTTCTAGTCCTGCCTTGGGCTCAAAGCCAGCGGGTGACCTTGAGCCAGTCACTTTCTCTCAGCCCTAGGAAGGAGGCAATGGCGAACCACATTTGTGAAATCTTGCCAAGACAACTGCAGAAGTATTCTTCAAGAACGGGATAAGATTGAATGGGGAAAAAAAAGGGGGGGGGACATACAAAGTATGTTGTGCTATTAAGTTAAGTTGCTTCCACAGCAGGTAAGCATGACCTCAGGGTGTCTTGATAGGAATTAGTATGTGGTCTGACCTGACCTGATTTTACTTAGGGGCTGGTACCTCCACCCTGCAGACCTTCAATCAGTTATACGGAAAGCTAGAATCTTTATTTGTTATTCCTCCAGGCACCAACTGTAAGAGATTAGCAGATAAATATTTAGGGTAGAAAGGAAACATATTGTTCTGTCCCAGCCTCAGCGAATATTGCTCAACCGTTTAATCGTGAGGAAAAACCCCTTTGCATTGAATGAGGCAGGACTTGGTAAGGTAAACCCCTTTTATTTTGACAGAGCTTTTATGGAACAAAACTCCAACCTTTAGCTGTTGAAACGAACAAGATTCAGTCTCTGAGTTCTCAGCTGGGATGCTCAAGGTTTAAGTCACTCAAACACACAGAACTCCGACAAACCTGGTTAAATGTTCAAGAATCCTGAGGCAAGAAATCCAAGGAAAGAAGCATGAAGCCGTAGCATGAACGGTTGCCCTCAGCAACCAGCCCCAACCATGCCTCTCCTCTTGATAGTCCAGCCAGGGCATGGCTTCTTAGAGTCTTTTACTTCTCCTGGAGAGCCACCCCACTGCCCTCCGCTGTCCTGCATGCCTTTCCTTCCTGCGCATCTGTGCATCTGGAACAGGCCCCAGCTGCTCCTCCTCTTGGCTCAGTTCAGGCCCCCAACCCAGCTGTCTCTCTGTCTGAGCATGAGTAGATGGGCCCGGTGTCACATCTAGCTCTGAGCCTTCGTGCTCCTCAGAGCCTTCCACAGACTCCGATGTGACCCCAGGCAATCCTTCTCCCTCATCCGATTCATTGGACTCGGCTGCCGGATCTGCTGGCAGACGAGGACTCACAACACATATATTCTCAAATGAAAGACTTTTTACTTGAGGAAAGAAACTGGTAGATTCAAGGACTTCGTTGCAACTTTTTAGAAACACTAGGGTAAAATATCACTGGCACCTAAACTTCTAATTCAAGACTGGTGATAAAAACAGTCTCCAGCAAAAGCCAGGAAGCCCACAGATCTATCCTACTAATCACTTGGTTTATTGCCCTGCAACTATTCCTGGTCTCCAATATCCCTTTGAGACAGCTCCCTCACTACACTTTATGGTCTTATATATTTAACCCTGGTTATCTAAAAAGTTGCAACGAAGTCCTCGAATGCATAAATCAAGCCTCACGCTCTAATTAGATTATAGTTTGTCTTTATGAATGTGAAGTTCAAATACGTCTTCTATTTGTCTTATGTGTTAGATATATAGCTTTTGTGCCCCAGAAATTCAGAGACATATAGGGGGTCTTTCATTTTGTCCCAAAAGTGACCCTGTGAACCAAATTGTGGGGAAAGTCAGTAACTCAAATTTGCCTAGTGATGGCTAATTAAAAATTTGAAAGTGGGTCTCCAGTTTAACTTGGTTCTCCAAGCACCATAGCACACTGGTTCCAACAATGTTGCTTATTGGTTTTTGAATCACCTAGAGCCAAAGTTCTTTGGTCTCATCCAAAACTGATTCAAAATAATTCCACTTTAACACAATATTCTCATCCCAATATAGTTCTGCAGCTTCTAAGTGGGTCTAACTTCACGAGAGGAAAAAAAAATCACTGGTTCATTCTAGGATTGAAGATCAATAACCTTACAGCTCCTGCTGTGTTACAAAGCTTCAGTTATGCTTTTCCCCAACTCTTTTGTCTCATTCTGTAGATCAATCTGAACACAGAATATCTTTGTTGTCACTGTGGCAATGTGATCCCCTGTCTTACTAATTTCCAGAGCTCCTTGTTACTTGTTCTGGAGACTACTTAGTGTAATCAAGATGCTAATTCCAGTGAGTTTATTTTGAATTTTTTTTTAGCAAGCCACGATTATAATTCTCTAGGCTTTTGTGCTCTGCTTTCATGTCATGTGATATGACCCCCCGTGCAGCCTGACTGATTTTTTCTCTTGGTTGTGCAACCAAATGCTTTCTTCAATGTTCTTTCACTTTTTGAAATCTGTGAGTGGTAAAAGGAAAAAAAAATACACCATGTAGAGGTAGGAGAAAATGTTTGAGAGAACTGAGCTTGGATATAGCCTTGCTCATGAAACCCCCGAATAAAATCATGATTAACTCATGAAAGCTTTTAATAAAATGTGTTAGTCCAGAAAAGTCTTCCAATTATTATTATTTTTTGCCACTATAGACCAACACAGTTATCCTCCAACTTGATCCGTTCCAGTGGTGGGATTCAAATATGTGAACAACCAGTTCTCTATATGGATGCCACTTCCGGAAGTCTATTCTGGGCCTGGGCAACAAAAAATTAGCTACCGGTTCTGCCGAACTGGTGCGAACTGGCTGAATCCCTCCACTGATCAGTTCTATTCTTTTTTGTGGAAATCAGACATAAAAATGATTATCTGGCCAGAAGGAAATTTGAAAACAGATTAGATGGAGAGACATCAAGTGTTAAT
>NW_015386465.1:1995932-2001630 GCF_001527695.2 Protobothrops mucrosquamatus
ATTTCCCCTATAAAACCAATTAAAAACCAAATATATTTATGGCTGTGTCATTATTAAAATCTTTAAAAAATTATTCCCTATTTAAAATTCACCCTAGGTCAGTCCCGCTTGTTGAAAAAGCCATGTCTTGAGGGCGCGGCGGAAGGTTAGGAGATCCGGGATCGTCCGGATCTCGGGGGGTAGTTCGTTCCAGAGGGTGTATGTGTATTTGACAGTTTTTAAGAATTAAAAAAGGGGACATTTTAATTATTTTATTTGTAAACTAGCTGTACCCAGCCACGCGTTGCTGTGGCTCAGTCTGGTAAAAGTGTGTATTGCTTTTACGTCTAACGGATGGCGCTGTTTTTCAAAAAAAGCATGTTTTTACCTGTCACAGGTGTGACATCTATATAATATAGGTATATAAAAACACGCGCGTTTTCGAATGCAACGTTGTGTCAAAATTTCAAAGCAATCGGTGAAGAACTTTCAGAGATTTAAGATTTTGAACAAACGAACATTTACATTTTTATTTATATAGATTAAGCAAGCCAGATTCAAAATTTGCTTTTCTCCCCACTCCAATCATTCAGATTTTGTTCTCCTTGAAAACAGAACATTATTCTGCACAAGATACTTCTGCCCTTCCTTTAAAAAAAGGAGGTGGGAAAATATTTGATTTGCATTTTAATGTGAATTTACTCAATTGGCAATTCTTGAACATGCCAATCTTAACACATTTCCAAATTTTGCAACGCAGTCTTCTCAACAATCGTACGCATTCCAAATGCGGAATAGAGGAAGGGTATATACCGAAACTGACATCTTAAGAAGAAGCACACATAAAAATGTGCGTGGGGGAGAAAAAAAATAATAAGAATTCCATGTTATTGTTGGAAACCGAAAAAAAATATGCCTTTTATTATGCGATGTGTTTGTAAATTATTTTTTAAAAGCATGATAAAGTCTGCATCTTTGAGGTACCGTGCAGACTCTAAAGCTTCAGAAATCAGTGCAGGAGAAACACCGTGGCGTGTATGAAATACACTGCCAGCTATATGTTACAAGATTACAAAACCTTTTTTTTTTTCCCCAAAGAAAAGTGAAAAAGCGACTTTAAAGGCATTGATTATTCTGGAGGACCATCTACTAAGTAAACCGCCAGATTCTACAGCATGTATTGACGAACTGAAGTCAAATGTAGCCACTCTTCTCTAGGATAGATTCAACCCCCTACGCTTATTTTTCAAGTACTTTAATAGCCTCTTACATTAAATCCAAGCCTTCCTTTGCAGTGTGGGTGTCTCCCATATGCTTCTGATTTATTGCTGAGACCAGAAATCGCAGATGATGTTGACATTGTTGATATGATGTGTCTTCTAATTAACGCCATTCTGCTCTCGCTGATGGGGATGGGGATGGCACCCATGCTTTGATTTGCAGGCTGGAGAGAGGAGAGGAGGGCAACGAAAGAGAACTGAGACTTCCTTGCTTTTGCAGGAATAAGCTGCTGTTTCAAACATCGAACTGAACTCTTCGGTTTCCTTGGGTTAGCTAATTTTTAACCAAACTGCAGTAGAATGGAGAAGAGCTATCTCTATGGTGCTAGAGGTTGACAGCTACTGATGGCAGCTACTGATGGCAGATAATCAGTCAGTTAAAGGAACTATCTGCAGGAGTCGTGTTGCCCAGCTTACCCTCAGCTTATCCCCAGAAATCTTGGGCGCTCCATCACTGGAGGTTTTTAAGAAGAGACTAGACCAGGGGATGGCAACCTTGGCTCTTTTATGACTCATGGACTTTAACTCCCAGAATTCCTGAGCCAATATAGCTCAGCAGGGAAATTTCTCCCTGTCCCGTCATCATGGCTGGCTCAGGAATTCTGAGAGTTGAAGTCCACAAGTCATAAAAGAGCCAAGGTTGCCTACCTCTGGACTAGACAATCACCTGTCTGAGACGGTATAGGTCCTCCTGCTTGAGCAGGGGGCTGGACTAGAAGACCTCCAAGGTCCCTTCCATCTCTATTCTATTCTAGAGTAGATTACCAGATCTTTCTTTACCAACCTTACCCAACTGTGCATTAAATATGATCCTTTCTTGTTGTCACTAGATCCTTTAGCTGAAGATCCTTCTGTTGAAGCCATCCAGTGGCTGTAAATACAAGCACCAGAAAACAAGCCCAGAAAACCTCAACATCTATCTGTAATGTGAGATGACACTTGAAGAGTCAACAACAGAAACATTTCAAGAATATCACAGATAATTTAGGGGTTGGATTGAAGTCTCCTCACTTTTGGCCAACAAAGTAGCTGTGATTGTGGTTGATTTCAGAAAGTCCCATAGGTTGAGGCCTAATTAGTAATAGACAAGACAAGACAGGATTGAGGTCTAGACTGGAAAAAGACTATGGTCAAACCAGTGGTGGGATTCAAATATGTGAACAACTGGTTCTCTGTGTGGATGCCACTTCCAGAAGTCCATTCTGGGCCTGGGCAACAAAAAATTAGCTACCGGTTCTGCTGAAGTGGTGCGAACTGACTGAATCCCACCACTGGGTCAAACCCTTTTGTATTTTGAATAAATGTGTCTGTGAAAACACCCTAGGTTGAATACACCATTAAAATTTTCAACAACCACAACTTTAGCTGTGAATTTTGGTCAAACTTGACACAAGGGGGACTTTCATTCCCTGATTTAACACCTGCAGCCTCCTTCCCCATAACTTTTATGCAGTTATTCTTGTTTCCTGCATCCCATTTTTAAATTTCATTAATTCATCTTGCCACGTGTGTTTTCTTATGTTATGCCACTATTATTTATATCTTTCAGCTCCACCTGACATTAATTACTTGGGCATCTTAGAAGCCTTGTCATCAGAACATCCATCATTGTGTTCATTCATCCATATTTTCTGAAGAATACACCTACATTCCGTTCCTCTTTCTTTAAAACATCCCCCCCAAAGATGCATATTTGTTTCCATTCAAATCTAATCTTCCATTACCATTAATAATTCTAATAATTCTTATCATTCGTTTCAACAATTTTGCCTAAAGCTGGAATAATGTACTTCCCATGTAGAGATTCTAAAAATTCTATTGAAATTAAAATAATAACGAGCAAAGACAGGCAGATTTATACGCACAGGCTAAAGCAGACGTTTCATTTTAATAAGTTTTCAGTAAGAAGAAAAAGAAAAGGAAGATAAATGTGTTTAGAGTCAAATCTATCAAGCTTTCTGCTACATCTAAAATTTCCAGTGGGGGAAAAAAACATAATTAACAAGGTAAGTATTATATGTTGGTAATACTTGAAACCATTAATAAGAAAATATGCTTAGAGTTCAGTTGAAATACTCTTGCAGGTTTATTTTTCTTTTATAACCATGAGTCATGCAGAGTGTCATTTTATTTCTTGATTTAGATCACTCAGCAGGTGAGAAACAATTTCTACATGGTTTTATCCAGTGATTTACAAAAATAAATTAAAAAAAATATTTTTTTTAAACAGCATATTTTGTTGTTTGTCTTCGCACAATGTATTCTTTCCATCAAAACGTAATTTGATAAAATATCCCTTTTATTCTTTTGTGGTTTGGGCAAGACTGGAAAACAGGTTGTCCCGTCAAACATGGTTTGATCTAAAATTCTAGGCCAGGGGTAGGCAACCTTGGCTCTTTTATGACTCATGGACTTCAACTCCCAGAATTCCTGAGCCAGCCATGCTGAGGGGAAAGGGAGAGGTTTCCAAGCTGAGCCATGCTGGCTCAGGAATTCTGGGAGTTGAAGTCCACGAGTCATAAAAGAGCCAAGGTTGCCTACCCTTGTTCTAGGCAAAAGGAATTTAACTGCTGCATAAGCCAAACATACAGTAGCCAAATAAGATAGACTATCAGACTATGGTAGCCTTCAAAGCATTTGAAGAGCATCAACTTTACTCATTGCCAGAAAACCTTCCCCTTTTGCTGCTTAACTGGAATTTCAAAGCTTTTTGTGCAGTGGTGGGATTCAAATATGGGAACAACCAGTTCTCTGTGTGGATGCCACTTCCGGAAGTCTTATGGGTCACAGACTTTTGACAAACATTGCTTAACAATGAAAGTTGACTTTGCTTTTTTTAAAAAAAATAATAGTTTATTGTCTTAATTAAGAAGGATTTCCACTCTTCTACTACCTGGGATGGAAACCTAACAGTTTCCAACACAGTTTAAGATAAAATTTTAATCATAGTATCAGCTTGCAGTTGATAATGACCAGAAAAGACCAGCTGATATTAGGGGAGAGGGGAGAAAATATCAGAGTAGCAACAGCAGAAGAATAAATATCCAACATAAAAGAATTTGTGGTTTTAATTTGGCTCCTAAGGAGATTCGGTATTGGGAGAAATTAACTAAAAAGTCTTAAGAGACGTACCACAACAGTGTCGCTTTATTGCAATCATTGCAACCCATGACTTCCATCTTCAACCTGGATGATTTGGAAGCAAAATACGAAGGTACACCATAGGATGCTGTGAGAAAATTAACAAAAAAATCAGGCTTATCATCATACATGCTGGCTACTGCTAGGCTTTTCACTGTCTGTTTCCAGGACATTGTGTGAATCAGATCCATGGGTTACTATCCAGGGTACTATAAAAAGATATCTAAAAGTCAACGTTTTTCCCAGTTGCAATGTATGGCTATGAAAGTTGGACCATAAGAAAGGCTGAGTGCCTAAGAATTGAGGCCTTTGAACTATGGTGCTGGAGAAGACTCCTGCGAGTCCCTTTGGACTGCAAGGCGATCAAACCGGTCCGTCCTAGAGGAGATCAACCCCGACTGCTCTTTATAAGGCCAGATCCTGAAGCTGAAACTCAAGTACTTTGGCCACCTAATGAGAAGGGAGGACTCACTGGAGAAGAGCCTAATGCTGGGAAAGATTGAGGGCAATAGAAGAAGTGGACGACAGAGAATGAGGTGGCTGGATGGAGTCACTGAAGCAGTAGGCATGAGCTTAAATGGACTCCAGAAGATGGTAGAGGACAGGAAGGCCTGGAGGAACGTTGTCCATGGGGTCATGATGGGTCGGACATGACTTCGCAACTAACAACAACAACAAAAGTCAACGATCAAATGTACATACAGAATTTATTTTAATCGCCTTTGTTTAATGATGGCATTGATAGATTTAAAAGCTCTGCAACCTCTTGTTCAAAAATGGTCAACCTGTGTCGTGGACAAAGTCTTTGGAAACAAATAAAACCTCTGGACACTGTGATTCCCACTATGGATGAATGGCTCCACAAGTTGTTGGAGTTAGCAGAGAGGGCTAAATCAACTCCTTTGATGAAAGAAAGGACACCGTTTTGTTTCTGCTCGGAAACCACTTCGGGATTTTGTGCTCAAGGTGGAAAAAAACTGGCTTGATTTTGTTGTTTTCTGATTAGATAGGTTTGGTTTATAGAAATGGCTAGTATATATTATTATATAAAAATAAAACGTGGAGGTTTTATGCTATTGCCTTATTCTACTGCACCAAAAGGAGTCAGAAGTCAGTGTTTTTTTAAATAATAATAATAATAATAATAATAATAATAATAATAATAATAATAATAATAATAATAATAATAATAATAATAATAATAATAATAATAATAATAATAATAATAATAATAAAGTTGGAAGGGACCTTGGAGGTCTTCTAATCCAACCCCCTGCTCAGGCAGGAAACCCTATACC
>NW_015386465.1:2001730-2024812 GCF_001527695.2 Protobothrops mucrosquamatus
AGAAACTTCCTGACAGTGAGAACAATTAACCAGTGGAACAACCTGCCTCCAGAAGCGGTGAATGCTCCAACACTGGAAGTTTTTAAGAAGAGACTGGACAGCCATTTGTCCGAAATGGTATAGGGCTTCCTGCCTGAGCAGGGGGTTGGACTAGATGACCTTCAAGGTCCCTTCCAACTTTACTATTATTATTATTATTTCAGACAAATGGTTGTCCAGTCTCTTAAAAACTTCCAGTGTTGGAGCATTCACAGCTTCTAGAGGCAGGTTGTTCCACTGATTAATTGTTCTAACTGTCAGGAAGTTTCTCCTTTGTTCTAGGTTGCTTCTCTCCTTTCTTAGTTTCCACCTGTTGCTTCTTGTCTTGCCTTCAGGTGCTTTGGAGAATAGCTTGACTCCCTCTTCTTTGGGGCAGCCCCTGAGATATTGGAATACTGCTATCATGTCCCCCCTCGTCCTTCTCTTCATTAGACTGGACATACCCAATTCCAGCAACCGTTCCTTATATGTTTTAGCCTCCAGTCCCCTGATCATCTTTGTTGCTCTTCTCTGTACTCTTTCTAGAGACTCAACATCTTTTTTATATCCTGGTGACCAAAACTGGATGCTCTATTCCAAGTATGGCCTTACCAAGGCATTGTAAAGTGGTATTAACACTTCACATGATCTTTATTCTATTTTTCTTTTTCCTCCCTCTATGCTACACTTTTCTCTCTTCCCTTTTTCCTCCCTTATTTTACCTTGTGTAATGTATTGAGTTAAACTTATGAAGCAGATGGCTGAGATCTTGTGCAGGAACGGTTAGCAGACCATGTGGCCTGCTAGCCAGACTTGCTGTCTACAAGGCTGTTTATTATGCATTTGAGTGGGAGAATACTGTACTCTCATTGGCTGATGCCGCCCAGAGCTGAATGTATAAATAGGGGCGGAGCAATGCTTGTTAGTTTCTGTTTTGACTTCAATAAAGAAGTACTTGTTTCTATTGCTGCCTCTTTAATGCTGAACCAAGCAGAAAACTGAACACCTTGATTTTCATTTTTCTTTATATTTTTGTATTTTAGGCTTTGATAAACTAATTCAAAAAAAAATTGAATCAGAAAACAAACAGAACCTCTATCTAATCCCATTCGCGTTCAAGAAGAAGGCTGGGTTGAAAAAAAACCCAGATGACATAGGTGTAAAAATAACTTAAAATGTGCCTGAAACGAGTATAAATCAGTCTAAGAGTGGCTTAAAAGGAAAGGCCTCCCCTGAAACGTGGACTAAACGAAATTGTGTTTTCCTTGTCCCATTTGGGTTTTCTGCCCAAGGCATCAAAATATTTTGGGCTATCTCTGAACGTGGGCGCCCGTGGGGAGAACGAACAACTTGTTCATGACAGAATGTAATAACACTACATCGTTCCCTGCAGAATCAATAGTCTCAAATCACCGTACTTCAGAGCTAGTCCAGGAGATGGATTGGGACATGCTGGCATAAGTTTTTCCATCTGCTGGCATTGAAATCAAAGAGGACTTTCAGCAGTTGAAGAAATCAATGAGAAATCCAAGTGTGTTTGGCAACAGGAGAAAGAGAAAAGGGGAGGAAGAAATCCACCCGCATTGAAGCAGCCTTTTCTGACACTATTTTTTTTTACTTCTGTGGTTTTGAAAGTGCTCCCAGAGGTCTTACTATCCATCCACTCTCAAGAAGCGGTGCCTCTTCCTCAATTCTTTCTCCACTAATTAGCATTTTAATCAATACAAGTATAACATGGTAGATGTGCAGCAGCCAAAAAAGCTAATACAATCCTAGGTTGTATAAACAGAGGCACAGAATCAAGATCACGCAAAGTATTAGTACCGCTTTATAAAAGCCTAGGGCAGGGGTCTTCAAACTTGGCCCTTTTATGACTCGTGGACTTCAACTCCCAGAATTCCTCAGCCAGCCTCCATTTTGTTTGTTAGATTTAAGACAGGGTCTTCAAACTTGGCCCTTTTATGACTTGTGGACTTCAACTCCCAGAATTCCTCAGCCAGCCTCCATTTTGTTTGTTAGATTTAAGACAGGGGTCTTCAAACTCGGCCCTTTTATGACTCGTGGACTTCAACTCCCAGAATTCCTCAGCCAGCGTGCCTGGCTGAGGAATTCTGGGAGTTGAAGTCCACAAGTCATAAAAGGGCTGGGTTTGAAGAGCCCTGTCCTAGTGAGACCACACCTGGGATACTGCAGCCAATTTTGGTCACCATACTACAAAAGAGATGCTGAGACCTTGGAAAAAGTTCAGAGAAGAGCAACTAAAATGACAGAAGCCTGGAGACTAAAACATATGAACAACGGCTGTAGGACTTGGGTTTGGCTAGTCTAAAGAAAATAAGAAACAGGGGAGACATGATAGCAGTGTTCCAGTATTTGAGGGGCTGCCACAAGGAAGGCGGGGTGTCAAATTGTTATCCAAAGCATCTGAAGGCAGGACAAGAAACAATGGTTGGAAACTGATCAAAGAGAGAAGCAACCTGGAATTAAGGAGAAACTTCCTGACAGTGAGGACAATTAAACAGTGGAATGGCTTGCTTTCAGAAGTTATGGGTGCTCCATCACTGGAGATTTTTAAGAAGAGAATGGACAGCCACTTGTCTGAAATTGTATAGGTTTTCCTGCTC
Organism: Protobothrops mucrosquamatus; assembly: GCF_001527695.2. Lineage (NCBI taxonomy): Eukaryota > Metazoa > Chordata > Lepidosauria > Squamata > Viperidae > Protobothrops > Protobothrops mucrosquamatus. Next base: position 2,004,373 of record NW_015386465.1, read on the forward strand.
AAGCAGGAGACTGGACTAGAAGACCTCCAAGGTCCCTTCCAGCTCTATTCTATTCTAAAGATCCAGCATTCTGAGATGAAAGGAAGTTCAAAAGTGAAAACCAACTGCAGCTACTTCATTCACCAAGGCCAATGAGTATAGGGAGGAGCCAAGAACCATTTTAGTTGCTGTCAGTGCTATGATTAGCAGACAAAGGATTTGATTGTTCAGGTTTTTGCATAATGAGTGGCAAAGAGATAAAAATAAAATCTTTTTTTTTTCCTGGCTGAGCATGACTGCTAGTGAATTCATGGACATGTCTATGTACTTTTTTTATGGAAGTAATTTGCTATTGTTTTTGTACAGGGTGTTTCTTTCCTCCCCCCATTTCCCATTTTAGATTATAGCTAGTATTCTCCCATAGAAGTTAGAACCAATTTTAAATTACATACAAAAACAGCAAATAAAGTGGTTTGCTCACCTGGGGTGGGATTCCATACTGTACGAGGTATATACAAGAAGAGGAGAAGGTCAAATAATACAAGGCAGACCCAGAAAAAGAGAGAGGGAGAACATCAAAGACACACTAAAAGAACATCAATTAACAAGGCTGCCAGAAGAGCAAGAACTGGAACATTGTATCTCCCTCGACACCCAAAGTGGTAAAGGAGAAGGAGAAGGAGAGAGGGAGAGGAGAAGGAGGAGGAGGAGGAGGAGGAGGAGGAGGAGGAGGAGGAGGAAGAAGAAGGTAGAGAAGGAGGAGGAGGAGGAGGAGGAGAAGCAGAAGCAGAAGCAGAAGCAGAAGAAGCAGAAGCAGAAGCAGAAGAAGAAGAAGAAGAAGAAGAAGAAGAAGAAGAAGAAGAAGAAGAAGAAGAAGAAGAAGAGGAAGAGGAAGAGGAGGAGGAGGAGGAGGAGGAGGAGGAGAAGGAGAAGGAGAAGGAGAAGGAGAAGGAGAAGGAGGAAGAGAAGGAGAAGATTATCCTAGTTGAGTAACAACCTTGTCTGACCTTGGATTGTGTTTTGAGATCAGCCAATTTTAATCCAGGGCGTGGGAACATGCCTCGGGATAGAGCAAAGTTCTAAGGCTTATTTAAATACAGCCAAGTTGGGAACTGTATGAATCTCAGGAGGAATTGTATTTCCAAGCAGGTGTCATGATGGAGAAGACCACTTCTTGGATTCCAACAGATGACATTATTTAATAGATGGAACCTAGAGCATCACAACTTTGCCAGAATGTGTGGATAGGTAGAGGTTCCTAGAGACATCAAATAACCAACTGGGAACTGTTGGCACAGCAAGATGACAAGTTTCAAGAGGGACATTAATTAACTTCGTTTTTATTTGTTTAAAACCAAGTAGCTAATTTTCTCTAATAGTGCTCCAAACTAAGGACACATTTATTTTCAAGGGTTCCACGTGTCCAAATGATTATTTTGTGCATACATATTTGTGCTTATGTCAACATGTTGATATCTCTTGGAGTTGGGTGGCTAATAAATTTAATACATAATAATTTTGAAACTACCATAACACTCAACATATTGAGGGTTAAGGTTTGTTCTCCAAGCTTGTGGGTTGGTTTCTGAACATTTCATTGCCAGGCTAGGTAACCTCTTCAGCAGAGTTTAGGGGATATTCTTCTGTGTATAAGGGCTTCATGTGGTCGGTAAATCTTGTGATGGTGAGGTCACGTCAGGTGGCTCTCCCATCAGGTCAAGGTCTTGTGATGTGTCTTGTGATGGGTCAGGTGTGGGTGTGTCAAGTGAGGGTCTTGTGGTGGATCTTATGATTGGTCAGGTGTGAGTCACCAGTGGGGGTCTTGTAATGGGGAGATAAGAACAAACAGCACCAGTTCGATTGAAGCAACACAAAAATCATCAGCCAAGCTGCCACCCACCATGTTCACCGAAGCCTGGAACTCTACCAGCAATTCCATCAATGGACACATTGACCTACAACCAGCCTATGAATCCCTCAGAATCCAAATCAATCACACAGCCAACCAGAGACAGCACCTCAACCAACTCACGCAAGGACTTCACCTCCCAATGATCCTCACCTGATCGAACTTCCCCATCACAAGATCCATCACAAGACTCCCATTGGTGACTCACACATTATCCATCACCAGACCCTCACCTGATGGGACCCCCACCCAATGGTGGGATTCAGCCAGTTCACACCACTTCAGCAGAACCGGTAGCTAATTTTTTGTTGCGCAGGCCCAGAATGGACTTCTGGAAGTGGCATCCACACAGAGACCTCACCATCACGAGACCTACTGATCACATGAAGCTTTTATAAACAGAATAACACCAACACTGACGTCCCTTAAACTCCACTGAAGATGTTACCTAGCCTGGTAACAAAACATTTGGAAACTAACACACAAACTCAGAGAATGAATCTTCACCCTCCTCCTACACCAGAGCTACAGTTATTTGCCACTATAGCAAACTCAAATTTTTTCTCCTTCTCCTGGAATTGGGTATGTCTAGTTGAAACTCAAATACTTTGGCCACCTAATGAGAAGGAAGGACTCACTGGAGAAGAGCCTAATGCTGGGAAAGATCGAGGGCAATAGAAGAAGGGGACGACAGAGAATGAGGTGGCTGGATGGAGTCACTGAAGCAGTAGGCATGAGCTTCAATGGACTCCAGAAGATGGTAGAGGACAGGAAGGCCTAGAGGAACATTGTCCATGGGGTGCGATGGGTTGGACATGACTTCGCAATTAACAACAACAACAACAAAGTTTAACGAAGAGAAGGACAAGGGGGGACATGATAGCAGTGTTCCAATATCTCAGGGGCTGCCACAAAGAAGAGGGATTCAAGCTATTTTCCCAAGCGCCTGAAGGCCGGACAAGAAGCAACGGGTGGAAACTAACCAAAGAGAGAAGCAACCTAGAACTAAGGAGAAACTTCCTGACAGTTAGAACAATTAACCAGTGGAACAACCTGCCTCCAGAAGCGGTGAATGCTCCAACACTGGAAGATTTTAAGAAGAGACTGGACAGCCATTTGTCCGAAATGGTGTAGGGTTTCCTGGCTTAGCAGGGGGTTGGACTCGATGACCTCCTGAGCCCCCTCAAATTATTATATTTAGAATATATGCCTCTCTTAAAATATCTTTTCAGGCTTTAAAACTGCAGCTAATTGTTTCTGAGAAATTAATCATATGAAACCTGAAATTAGTTTGTGATCGCCCCTTTGCCACAGTTCTTGTTTTTAAAAGTTTTGTGTTAATTAGAGATTAAAAAAAAACCATAATGGCAAAATGTGACTTTTCTCCCTAAAAAAATAATTGCTTTTGTCTATCTATGCATGTGTGAGGCATGAGGTAGCTTGCTTTTTTTTTTTCACTGTCTGAAAAAGCCACCTACGTTAAGCTTTGGGTAATAATGTCAATTTATTGAAACATCAACTCTTAATTTCTTCTTATGCTAAAAAAGAGAGAAAAGATTAAACAAGTCATACTTTTAGCTGAGAATGTGATCGCTTATCGTCAATGCCAATGTCACAAACATTTTTTTTCACGGTAGATTCTTTATGCTTCCAAGTGCTGCACTTTTAAAGTAAATGAGACATCATTCAAGAGATAGCAATGAAGGATTACACCTTAAGACCTCAGAACACATTATCCCGGTTAGTTGACAAAAGACAAGGCCTGTATTTGCTTATAGATAAGCATGTATGAGAAAGGGTCTTTTTTTCCCCTTTCCCAAATGGAACTAAATCATTAATATAGAATTCTAGATAAGGTCATCTTTTTGATCCATTTGGAATACTGGACCTAGAAAATGTTTTTATTTTGAAGCATGGGTAGTTGTTTCTTTATTTAAACATTCAACTCAACTGCAGAACAATATTCTTTAGGAAATGTCAAGAAGAAGCAGCTTTATGAATTCTCAGGTCAAGAAATATCAGCAAGTAGGGGCCATTATTAGTCCATATCTCCCAAACTCATATAGTATGGGGGTTCTAAGAATTATCTCTTTTTTAATGTTACTATATAGGCAGATTCAATGAAATGGAATGATTGAATGATAAATTAAATGATTGTTGTTGTTGTTGTTAGTTGCGAAGTCGTGTCTGACCCATCGCGACCCCATGGACAATGTTTCTCCAGGCCTTCCTGTCCTCTACCATCTTCTGGAGTCCATTTAAGCTCACGCCTACTGCTTCAGTGACTCCATCCAGCCACCTCATTCTCTGTCATCCCCTTCTTCTCTTGCCCTCCATCTTTCCCAGCATTAGGCTCTTCTCCAGTGAGTCCTTCCTTCTCATTAGGTGGCCAAAGTACTTGAGTTTCAACTTCAGGATCTGGCCTTCTAAAGAGCAGTCAGGGTTGATCTCCTCTAGGACTGACCGGTTTGATCGCCTTGCAGTCCAGGGGACTCACAGGAGTCTTCTCCAGCAGCATAGTTCAAAGGCCTCAATTATTTTGCGCTCAGCCTTTCTTATGGTCCAAATTTGAATTGAACAATAAAGAATATATTTCTCCTGGACACGCCAGATGAAATTCCTTGACTGACAGGATTTGCAATATACCCCTTTTGCATATGGACGAATTCTGAGAAAGAAAGAAAAAAGAAAGCAGCAAAGTAACACTCGATCTTTTGGCATTATGAAATTCAGGCTGCATAACTTCCTCCTAGGAGCAGCTCTGCTGACTGCTGAAAAGAAGGGAATTGCACCAAAAATAGAACAGAGAAACAGTTCTTTTTTGTCTAATGCTTTGTTATTCCCATTTACCTTTCATACATTATTATTAAAGAAAAAGGAAAAGGGGAAAACAAAAGAAAAAATGTTAAATCCATCTTGACTTACTTAAAATGGCATTGCTACTAGAGTGTTATCGTGTCCATAAGTCATGCAAAATCTCAGTAATATAAATGCAATTTTTGACAATCTTGCCATATTCCTCTTCCTGTATCTGCAGTTCAGGTTTCACTAATTTAAGATATGTCTTTCAGTCCTGTATATATTCTTATTGTATGATGAAGAAGGTGTCACCAGCTGCTAGTTTGTGTCACTATCATTGTATGACCTATTCTGATTAAATAATTTTCTGACACATTACTATACTTTTCTTTTCTGAAGCATTCAAGATAGGACTTTTCTCCCTAAAGCTATCCTTCCAGCAGTCACGGGGTATCGTGTAGAACTGTACTTCAACCCTAAATTAATGTGTTTCAATGTGGAGAAAAGCAAAGTCTTACATTTAGGCAGGAAAAACCAAAGATACAAATACAGATTAGGTGAGACCTGGCTTAAAAACAGTAACTGTGAGAGGGACCTTGGAGTCCTAGTGGACAATCACTTGACTAAGAGCCAGCAGTGTGCAGCAGCAACTAAAAAAGCTAGTACAATCATGGGTTGTATAAACAGAGGCATAGAATCAAGATCATGCGAGGTATTATGTTGAGACTCCAGAAGAGCAACAAAGATGATTAGGGGACTGGAGGCTAAAACATATAAGGAACGGTTGCTGGAATTGGGTATGTCTAGTTTAATGAAGAGAAGGACGAGGGGGGACATGATAGCAGTGTTCCAATATCTCAGGGGCTGCCACAAAGAAGAGGGAGTCAAGCTATTCTCCAAAGCACCTGAAGGAAGGACAAGAAGCAATGGATGGAAACTAACCAAAGAGAGAAGCAACCTAGAACTAAGGAGAAACTTCCTGACAGTTAGAACAATTAACCAGTGGAACCACCTGCCTCCAGAAGCGGTGAATGCTCCAACACTGTGTTGTGGCTCCGTCCGGTGGGTCCCTCTCATCAGAGGAGGAAGGCTCTGAACATGAAGGAGAGGAGATGGCTAGGCATCCCTCTCCAGGCCCTTCCCCTCTGGTGCAGCCTTCGGTGCCTTCCAACAGCGAGGAGTTTGGCCAGGAGCCCGGTGTTTCTGGGATTGGCCAGGAGCCCGGTGTTTCTGGGATTGGCCAGGAGCCCGGTGCTTCTGGGATTGGCCAGGAGCCCGGTGCTTCGGGGATCAGCCAGGAGCCAGGTGTATCGGACTCCGAAGAGGATACGTCTTGGCTGGATCCACGCCAGCGTCGGTAGGACAAGCATGCGCAGCAGCGGACACGTCGTGCCAGATAGTTCAGCTGAGTCACTGGGCCACACCCCACTGGCTATATAAGCAAGGGGTGTGGCATGTGAATTTTCGTGACGGACAATTTTTTGCTGGATATTCTGTTGCAAGCACTCTGGCAAGTTATCTCTGTTTGCTGTGTCTTATCAGTAAAGGCTTGGCAGGCAGCTACGCAGTTGCTGCCAAGAAATTCATTTGTCTTTGTCTGTGCTGAGTAGTTTTTCAGGCCTCGGCTGACTGGTTGGGGTGTGTGGGTCGGACGGGGGACAGAACACACTGGAAGTTTTTAAGAAGAAACTGGACAGCCATTTGTCCAAAATGGTATAGGGTTACCTGCCTGAGCAGGGGTTTGGACTTGATGACTTCCAAGGTCCCTTTCAACTTTATGATTATTATGATTATTAGTACCGCTTTATAAACCCTAGTAAGACCAGACCTGGAATACTGCAGCCAATTTTGGTCACCAAAATTGTTGAGAGTTTGGAAAAAATTCAGAGAAGAGCAACTAAGATGATCAAAGGCCTGGAGACTAAAACATATGAAGAACGGCTACAGGACTTGGGTTTGGCTAGTCTAAAGAAAAGAAGAAATAAGAGAGACATGATAGCAGTGTTCCAGTATCTGAGGGGCTGCCACAAGGCAGAAGGGGTCAGGTTGTTCACCAGAGCACCAGAGGGCAGGACAAGAAACAATGGTTGGAAACTGATCAAAGAGAGAAGCAACCTGGAATTAAGGAGAAACTTCCTAACAGTGAGGACAATCAACCAGTGGAACAGCTTGCCACTATAAATCGTGGGCGCTACATCACTGGAGATTTTTAAGAAGAGACTGGACAGTCACTTGTCTGAGATGGTATAGGTTCTCCTGCTTGAGCAGAGGGCTGGACTAGAAGACCTCCATGGTCCCTTCCAGCTCTATTCTATTCTATTCTATTCTATTCTATTCTATTCTATATCCCTCAGAGAGTTGAGATGGAACATTATTTCCTGAATCCATGCTTTTCTAAAAAAAAAAAAAAAGACATATACCCCCTATGGTCTAAGTAAATTTATCAGCTCTCAGGTTCATTTCATTCTGAGCTATGGGATAGATTACTGCTGATTCCATTCTGCATAATGCATGAAAAACCTTTTAGCAGGTTGAAGTCTAGCTAGTAATGCTTTGGAATGAGGGTCCATCATGCATTGTCCCAATTTAGAGAGTAGATAAAGAGACCATTTTTTTAAAAAATGGCAGACATACAATGATGAAGGAGCAGAGAGAAATGGTAGACCTGTTTTAAAAAAACAGGCACAGAATTGTGACTTGTCTACTGTTATGGGTCCATTTGTTTTGTACGGCAAAGGAACCTTTGTATGACATGGCCAATGTCACCCTTGGGCTTATAGGATGATGAATATGACTCCAAATGAAGATTATTACTAGGTATGAATTTCCTGAATGAATAGTCTTATTTCCAATTCACTTCAATTCACAGCACTAAGCTGTGATTGTTTGGTCAACCACCAAAGATAGGATCCTAGATTAGGGTTAAGGCATAACCCATGCTTTGCAACTAGGTTACCTTCATAATTTCTAAAGGTGGCCTGTCGTGAGTTACCGTATATGATTTTGGTGATATATAAATGCAAATAAATAAACCAACAAATAACGCTAATACAAAACTACACTATAGAGTACATTACGTCTTTCATGTTTGAATCATAGCTCTCATCACCCTCATTTAATGCCTCATCATTTTTTGTTTAATTATTTTTTAGGGAATGGGGTGGGGGGAATCCTTTGATTGTCCTGGTTACATTGAAGCCATTTATAACTTCTTTAGCTACAATATTCACACTAATGGAAGAGCATTCAATATGTTGCCAGACAATAACATGGTGATGATGATGATGATGATGATGATGATGATGATGATGATGATGATGATGATGATGATGATGATGATGATGATGATGATGATGATGGTGGTGGTGGTGGTGGTGGTGGTGGTGGTGGTGGTGGTGGTGATGGTGGTGGTGATGGTGATGATGATGATGATGAGGATGAGGATGGTGATGGTGATGGTGATGATATCTATTCAGTTGTGTTCGACCTCTTGGCGATTCTATAGACCAGATGTCTCCACATCTTCCGATCTTGCACTACTTCTTTGAGTTTTTCTGTGCTCAGGCTATTGTCAACTTTGATGGTCTCCAGCCACCGTGTTCTTTGCCGGCCTGTTTTCTTTAACAATAACACCATGGTGGTTGTTGAATCCTAACTTAATTTACAGTGAAGCCACATCTTAAGTTAAGAAGTCTGGTCAAGAAAGCCCTTGCAGAAATACCGAGGGGTTTTATAGCTCCAGAAAGTTATGTCAATTCCAGTTACCGTGTTTTCACTGTTAATATAACATGTCATTATCCTTGCCTTTCTGTGCTTTAGCTTACATTTTACTATTATGACTCTCATTTAAACAGATTAGTGATCTTGTCTGGCCTAGAAAGCTATGTGGGGTCAGACTTGGTTAGTATTGGAAGGAGACTTCCAAAACTGGCTCTTTCATATTGCTGTCAAGAATGCTATATGAAGACATCAGGACTCATGTTGATCTGGAGGGGACACAAAGCCACTGTTGGTTGCTCTCCTTCCTTTTGTTTGCAAAAGATTGTGTAATTCTGCCCTGAACCAAGGAATAAATGCTGGGAACATTTTATTATTAAATCTAGTTTGATAGCACAATCCAATGATCCTTCCTCATCTTTTCTTCAGATGGGAAGATATTTGCAAATTTTGCCCTCCCAGTGAACAAAAGGGTAGGCTATTGAATTGTTGATAAAAGAAAATCCATTATAAATTATGTTTTGTGTAGCATTTCTAGGCTGAGCCATGTGCTCACAATTCTACTTTGTATTCAGTAGGTCCCCTCCTTTATTTGAAATGTCTTTATTCTAAATGTAAAGGTACTCAGAGATTAGGTCTTAAAACATGTGCTCAGTTATAATTTGTGTATTACAGGATCGGAAAGAGATTCTTAGAGAGGTTGAGGGGGAAAACGTTTTAGAAAACTACATGCTTCACAAAAATAGGTGGGCAAAAGAGAAGTGGATGATTCTGATACATAAAAAAACTGCTTAGAGTTTTCTGATAAACTGGGTTTGGTGCAGAATTGATGAAGGTAGTAGAAAGAAGGATTGTTGAGGTTTAAATCCACAGGAGAACAAGGGAATGGCAAAAAAAAAACTTCATAATCTATGCCTTTTAGTTATAAATTACTCATTTGTAGAGATAAAATACCCTCTAATTCAGAGGTGTCCATGCTGTCTGGGGATTTCTCAGAGCTTAAGTCCACAAGTCTTAAAGCTGCTAAGATTAGACACCTCTGCTCTAATCCATATCCCAAAGAGTATTGTTTTTGTGTTTGCTTCCTGTCCTGCATGCTGAACAATTTCTTTGATGTGTTCACTGTTCTGGAATCCATCCCCTAATTCTTGTCCTCAATGTTCCTCAGCCTTAGAATGGACCAATGGCCATTGTATGATGCAAACACAGTCCCATTCCGGGTCTTACCTGTGTGTGACTTGCTCACTAAATGTTGAGTTGCCTGGATACCATTTCCCTTATATTATGTTAGACCTTGGAGTCCTAGTGGACGATCACTTGACCATGAGCCAACCGTGTGCAGCAGCAACCAAAAAACCTAATACAATCCTGGGTTGTATAAACAGAGGTGTAGAATCAAGATCATGTGAGGTATTAGTACCGCTTTATAAAACCCTAGTAAGACCACACCTGGAATACTCCAGCCAAGTTTGGTCACCGTATCACAAAACAGATGTTGAGAATCTGGAAAAATTTCAGAGAAGAGCAACTAAGATGATCCAAGGCCTGGAGACCAAAACATATGAAGGTGGTGAGGCCCCTCCTTAAGAAGCCTTCCCTGGACCCAGATGTATTAGCTAACTATCGTCCGGTCTCCAACCTTCGCTTTGTGGCGAAGGTTGTGGAGAGTGTGGTTGCGCGGCAGCTCCCCCGACACCTGGAGGAAACGGTCTATCTAGACCCGCTCCAGTCGGGCTTCAGGCCGGGATACAGCACGGAAACGGCANATGGGGAGAAACAGACTCAGGCTCAACCCTTCCAAGACTGAGTGGCTGTGGTTGCCGGCTCCCAGGTATGGTCAGCTGACTCCATCGCTGACTATAGGGGGCGAAACTCTGGCTCCCTCGGAGAGGGTACGCAATTTGGGGGTCCTCCTGGATCCACGGCTGACACTGGAAGACCAGTTGACGGCTGTGGCCAGGGGGGTGTTTTACCGGGTACGCCTGGTGCACCAGTTGCGGCCTTTTCTGGACCGGGATGCCTTGCGCACAGTCACCCATGCTCTTGTCACCTCCCGCCTGGACTACTGTAATGCTCTCTACATGGGGCTCCCCTTGAGGAGCACTCGGAGGCTCCAGTTAGTCCAGAATGCGGCCACGCGGGCGGTGATGGGAGTGACTCGTCGCTCCCATGTAATGCCGCTGCTGCGCGAGCTGCACTGGCTGCCTGTGGCCTTCCGAGTGCGCTTCAAGGTGTTGATTATCATCTTTAAAGCGCGCCATGGCATTGGACCTGGTTACCTCCGAGACCGCCTTCTGCCACAGATTACCTCCCACTGGCCGATACGCTCCCACAGAGAGGCCCTCCTCAGGGTGCCGTCAACCAGACAGTGCCAGCTGGCGACCCCCAGGGGGAGAGCCTTCTCTGTCGGAGCACCCACCCTCTGGAACGAGCTGCCCCCAGAGATCCGGGTGATTCCGGATCTCCCCTCCTTCCGCCGCACCCTCAAGACTTGGTTGTTTCAGCGAGCAGGACTGGCCTAGGGGTATTTTAAATTGGTTTTAACTAAATTTTAGTAGAAGCGGCCTATTTAAATATTTATTTTTAATTATTCTCTTAAATTTTGTATTTTGTATTTGTATCAAATTGTTTTTAAACTGGCTGTAAGCCGCCCTGAGTCCTCCGGGAGAAGGGCGGGGTATAAATATAATAAATTCAAATTCAATTCAATTCAACGGCTATAGAACTTGGGTTTGGCTAGTCTAAACAAAAGAAGAAATAGGGCAGACATGATAGCAGGGTACCAGTATCTGAGGGGTTGCCACAAGACAGAGGGGGCCAGGTTGTTCACCAAAGTACCAGAGGGAAGGACGAAAAACTATGGTTGGAAACTGATCAAAGAGAGAAGCAACCTGGAATTATGGAGAAACTTCCTGTCAGTGCGGACAATCAACTAGTGGAACAGCTTACCCCCAGAAATCATGGGTGCTCCATCACTGGAAATTTTCAAGAAGAGACTGGACAGACACCTGTCCCTGAGATGATATAGGTTCTCCTGCTTGAGCAGAGGGCTGGACTAGAAGACCTCCAAGATCCCTTCCAGCTCTATTCTATTCTATTCTATTCTATTCTATTCTATTCTATTCTATTCTATTCTATTCTATTCTATTCTGTTCTGTTCTGTTCTGTTCTGTTCTGTTCTATTCTATTCTATTCTATTCTATTCTATTCTTTGGATTGTTTAGAGCAGATCTGAATCCAGATATTGATTGTATCACTGATCAGCCATTGTTTAGCATCCCATTTATTCAGGTACAAAGATATTGTTGCTTTGTGTGTGAAATCCTAGTGGGTATACATTGATTTCAACTTGTTTATTATACTTCTTTCTTATTTAAAATTAAATACCAGAGTACTCAGGAATGCTGCTCTTCCATCCATAGTTTGACAACAAACAATCCATTCTCCCATAATTAGATTCTACTTATGTAAAGATGGAGTGGAACACAAGAAAGCAATTATTTCAACTCTCTCTTTTGTTTACTTCCATCTCTGGCTGTTCCTTGATGGGGATCTTCCACATCAAAGCATTATCCCAGTACAAATATAAGGTGAGTCCCTATTGATCACATGACACTGTAGCTGAAAACTTTTAATTGTGAACAAGTTCAACCTATGCGTGTGTGAATAATCTGTCAGTAGTTCAACATAAAAGTGTGCCAATAACCTTATACCCATTCAGAAGTAGCAAGGAATTAGAATAACAGATTTGGAAGGGACCTTGGAGGTCTTCTTCCAAACTTCCTGATCAAGCAGGAAACTCTATACTGTTTCAGACAAGTGGTTGTCCAATCTCTTCGTAAAAACCTCCAGTGCTGGAGCACCCACAACGTCTGGAGATAAGTCATTCCACTTATTACCTGTTCTCACTGTCAAAAAACCTCTCCTTAGTTCTTTGTTGATTGTCTTCTTGATTAGTTTCCATTAGTTACTTCTACTTCTACCCTTAGGTGCTTTGGAGAACAGATAGACCCCTCTTCTCTGTGACAGCCCCTCGTATATTGGAAGACTGCTATCATGTCACCCCTAGTCCTTCTCTTTGTTAGACCAAACATATCCAGTTCCTACAACCATTCATCATATGTATTAGCCTCCAGTCCCCTAATCATCTTTGCTTTATCTTGAACGACTGGTGTAAATTCTCATCGAAGAGTTTTCTTGGCTCACTCCGCCAATCATCTCCTGGAATCCTATTGCAGGCATGTGCTGGCATGATTACATAAAGGAGATCAAACATGGAATTACAAGAACACTAGCAATTTATGCTCTTTTTGTGCACCGTGCAGGAGAAGGAACACTTGTCTCAGCATAAAACTGAAAGGATAGTATGAGTTTCCCAGCTGTCTATTTTCTGTGCTCAGCCGTTGGCCAGAAGGAGAAAGCATTGGTTGTTTGATAGTTCTCTGAAAATTCTGCATAAACATGCCCAAGCTGTTAGCACCCTATTGTATGACAGATCTGGAAATGAGTGGATCAAAAGTGGATTCGTGACAGTTGGAAGATGGCAGCTGCTATGGTCCAAAAGTCAATTTTAATTCTTAGTCTCTTGACCCTCGTGCTTAATGCTTCCTTGTCTGTAACAGCATGGCAACTTGGTTTTCATAGTCAGCCTTCTTGCCTTTCATTTTATTGTGAACTAAACTTAAGTTTGTTCCTTTGATTTGACTTTTTTTTCCCTTTCCCTTAGACAGAAGGCGTTCTTGATCATTAAAAATCCAGATTGTCTTCTTTAATAAACGCTGGCTCTGTAAATCAGGAAAATAGTGGACTATCAAGTTTCTCAAATTGTGAAAGATCAGCTTTGGAAAAACACGTCTTATTCATGAAGAATGACTATTTTTCCATAAGGCTGGCTTCAGACCTCCATAGATGACTCCTTGTTAACGTTGTTAGGGAGGGCTTGGAAATTGGGCAGTTTCTTTATGGAGTTTGATGCTACAGACAAGAGAAACAACCTTTTGGTGTGATGGGCCTGCAAGCCAAAGTTGGCACAAAGACAGGAATATTGGTATGTTCAGATTTTCTCCATTTCCCTGCTTCAGAAGGTAGTTTTAGCTTTCTCAATGTGGGTAATGCCTCTCAGGAGAAAAGAACCAGAACACTCACTGAGTTCAAAGCACTGAAGAGTTTATTATTGCTATCTATGGCCAAGAATTTAGTCCACTAATGGTCAAAGTGAAAGAGGTGCTAGATAAATGTCAACAGAATTCAATAGGGCTGGACTAAGGTTTCTTGTGGCAACTCAATGACTTCAAACTGATGATAGTTTGACCCAGTCTTCCAGCTCAGCCTGGAATTCCATTGCAAGCAGAAATATTTTTTGGGGATAGGAAAAAAACACTTTAACAAAGCAGAAGCATTATTGGATCTGTGTGCCTGCCTTACTTTACTTCATTTTTTTTTTAATGTAGCTCTTCTTAAAAACTTCCAGTGTTGGAGCACTCACAGCTTCTGGAGGCAAGTTGTTCCACTGGTTAATTGTTCTCACTGTCAGGAAATTTCTCCTTAGTTCTAGGTTGCTTCTCTCCTTGATTAGTTTCCATTTCTTGCTTCTTGTCCTGCCTTCAGGTACTTTGGAGAATAGCTTCACTCCCTCTTCTTTGTGGCAGCCCCTGAGATATTGGAATATTGCTGTCATGTCACCCCTAGTCAGTGGTGGGATTCAAATATGTGAACAACCAGTTCTCTGTGTGGATGCCACTTCTGGAAGTCCATTGTGGACCTGCCCAACAAAAAATTAGCTACCGGTTCTGCTGAAGTGGTGTGAATCGTCCTTCTCTTCATTAAACTAGACATACCCAATACCAGCAACCATTCTTTATATGTTTTAGCCTCCAGTCCCCTAATCATCTTTGTTGCTCTTCTCTGTCCTCTTTCTAGACTCTCAACGTCTTTTTTACATTGTGGTGACCAAAACTGGATGCCGTATTCCAAGTGTGGCCTTAACAAGGCATTGTAAAGCGGTATTAACACATTTTCTTTTTGAGAGAGTGTGCCCTTTTATTATTATTATTATTATTATTATTATTATTATTATTATTATTATTATTATTATTATTATTATTATTATTATTATTATTATTATTATTATTATTATTATTATTATTCCCTTATTCCCTTATTCCCTTTGTTCTTGTTTTTTAGGACCTGGTAATTGGGGTAAGCTGTATCTGAGGTTTTTTAGGAGTTGATTTCTTGTGGTATTGAGTATATTGAAGATGAAGATACTCCTAACCTTCAAAGTTTCCTTTTACCATTAGAAACACATAAGCCCATCGTCACAGTTTCCATAAAGTTGTGCAGAACAAGTCAAACCCTGATTCCGAGTATATTTTTGGATCACCCTGATTTGCCATACATGGCAGTTCTGTTATTCTCTTCCCTTGCCTGAAGCCAAATTTGTAACAGCTTCATTGAGCAGGGATGATCCTGCATAAAATTGCATCGGAGAAGCGTGCCGAAGAAGCTTTAGTTAGTCCCAACTCTCATCCGCCAGCTTCTCCTTTCAGATTCTTCTGAAGTCTGTGGAGGAAAAAAAAGAAATTCATCTGAATTAAGTACAGCGGGAGATCTGACTCCATTACTCCATAAAGGCTCAGCTTATCGTACAGCAGAAATTAACTTCTTAGCAAGTCTTTGCAGATATCGTAGTTTCCCAGTCCAAGAAAGGGGAAATAATTGCAGCATCTCCCTGATCTGAGCTTGAGGGCTGATCAAGGTGTAAACCAGCAAATCAGTCCTTGCCCAAATCTATAAAAAGAAAAATTAGGCAAGATCTCCCCACCACTTTTTTTTTTGGTTTAACCATACCGAACCCCTGTGTGATGCACTGTTTTCAATTTATTTCTTTTTCGTCAGCATTCCAAATGAAATTAGGCCACTTAGCTGCAAGATAATCAGTTTTTGAGGAATGAATTCTGAATGCTGAAGCTACAGATCTATACTTCGAAGATTCAAATGCCAGAGAGGAAGGGAAATCAAAGAAAACACTCAGAAATACTGTTCTCTTCCCGGGTAATTGTTCTTTGAAAGGTTTGACAGTCACTTGTAGAATCTGCTTTATATTTGTACTTCACTGCAGCAGGTTGCTAAGAAAGGAAATTCCTAAGACAGAGATATAGATTGTAAAGAACTAGAGAGGAATTGACAGATGCCAGCACAACGGAAATGACGAGTATTGCCTCTCTGCCTAATCTCGGGCTGTTGATTCTGTCAGGAGTGTTTCATATAAAAATTTCAAAAGAGTAGAAATGGATGCTGAAATTAGAAAAGTGCCCCTTGCTTTTTTCCATCCTATTCTTGTTTCGTCAAGAATGTTTTGATTCCTCTTTTTCACACCTCATTTCCTCAATTCAACCCCGCCCGTTTGATTGCTACTTTAGGGTATCGTGTTATCACATCTCAGAAAGATGACAGGAACTATACCAGCTAACCTATATTCTGGTTATAAATAATACGCCTTTTAAAAATGGAATATCTGGAAATATGCATTAAAGAAAAAAAAAACATCTTTCTGCACTTA
Organism: Protobothrops mucrosquamatus; assembly: GCF_001527695.2. Taxonomy (NCBI): domain Eukaryota; kingdom Metazoa; phylum Chordata; class Lepidosauria; order Squamata; family Viperidae; genus Protobothrops; species Protobothrops mucrosquamatus. The sequence goes on from NW_015386465.1 coordinate 2,020,338, forward strand.
GGAAAGAAAAATGGCTGAGAAGTTAATGGAGCTTATTAGATCACGTGAAGTATTAATACCACTTTACAATGCCTTGGTAAGGCCACACCTGGAATACTGCATCCAGTTTTGGTTACCACGATGTAAAAAAGATGTTGAGACTCTAGAAAGAGTGCAGAGAAGAGCAACAAAGATGATCAGGGGACTGGAGGCTAAAACATATAAGGAACGGTTGCTGGAATTGGGTATGTCTAGTTTAATGAAGAGAAGGACGAGGGGGGACATGATAGCAGTGTTCCAATATCTCAGGGGCTGCCACAAAGAAGAGGGAGTCAAGCTATTCTCCAAAGTACCCGAAGGCAGGACAAGAAGCAACAGATGGAAACTAATCAAGGAGAGAAGCAACCTAGAACTAAGAAGAAACTTCCTGACAGTTAGAACAATTAACCAGTGGAACAACCTGCCTCCAGAAGCGGTGAATGCTCCAACACTGGAATGTTTTTAAGAAGAGACTGGACAACCATATGTCCAAAATGTTATAGGTTTCCTGCCTGAGCAGGGGATTGGACTAGATGACCTCCAAGGTCCCTTACAACTACTACTACTACTACTACTACTACTACTACTACTACTACTAATTCTTCTTCTTCTTCTTCTTCTTCTTCTTCTTACTACTACTACTACTACTACTACTACTACTACTACTACTACTACTACTATTACTACTATTATTATGTACTTAACCGAGAAAGAGACTTAGGGAATATAACTGTGATGGATTTCTTTTTTGTTTCTCTTAAGGTCCCAGTAAAATAGCTTTTTTTTTTTAACAAGACTTGGCATTTATTTTCTGCTGTAGTTTAAGTGAAAAGGAAGACAAAGAGAGGGAAAAACATGATTAAACTAAAAGGATATGGCATGTTGTTTTTGTACACTGCTAAAAGCAAAGTTGTCTTCAAAATTAACTTCTAGCTTGATCATCATTCCATATATTTTTTTTAGCCTGAAGTTCAGCTAAAAATGATCACCTTTATTGATGACACAAATGGGTTGAAAATACCTGACACCTATCTTTAGAGACTTTCTTTTTCCTAAAAGATATTATTCATTCTTATGTATCAGTTATCCGTGGAGTAAATGTTGGCATTTTCCTTGAGCTATTCCTGCGTAACATTGCTAAAAACGTTTTTAATATTGTTACGCAGGAATAGCTCAAGGAAAATGCCAACATTTACTCCACTGATAACTGATACATAAGAATGAATCAATAACGCCATTAAGAGAAAACAGCCTTTGATTTGAATGTCAGAACTGTATGTTGCTGAATGATAGATGTTTATACTTTAATTGCAAAAATGATGCTTATTAACATTAGCTCAGAAGCATCACCGATTCTTTGAATAGTAAGAAAGAATCAGCTTGGCTCATATTTTCTCAGCGAACTTAATTTCATGTTTACTTCTAAAAATATATTTTTGGGATTGTTAAAAGGGAAAAAAAACCTCTAAATGGCTTCAAATTGCAACACTATCTTAACTTCCAGGAATGTAATAAAGATTAGGAAAGTCTTTTACACATGCAGTTGCAGTCGGTGTTAGAGCAATTATTTTTTTTGTAAAATATTGATGGGATTTTTTTTTAACCCAATTAATTTTAACCCAAAAGTAATGTTTTAGAAATTAAGGAATTGCTCCTGCAGAAGATTTCAGGTTTATTCAGTGTTATTTTTTACTCGAAGATAGCAATAGCGCTCAGACTTATATACTGCTTCATAGTGCTTTACAACCCTCTCTAAGCGGTTTACAGAGTCAGCATATTGACACCCCCCAACAATCTGGGTCCTCATTTTACCGACCTCGGAAGGATTGAAGGCTGAGTCAACTAGAAGGCGGTCAGGATCGAACTCCTGGCTGTGGGCAGAGTCAGCCTGCAATACTGCATCCTAACCACTGTGCAACCACAACCCTTCATTCTTTCCTTCTTTCCTTCTTTCCTTCTTTCCTTCCTCCCTCCCTCCCTTCCTCATTTTACCGACCTCGGAAGGATTGAAGGCTGAGTCAACTATGGGCCGGTCAAGAATGAACTCCTGGCTGTGGGCAGAGTCAGCCTGCAATATTGCATCCTAACCATTATGCAACCACACTCCTTCCTTCTTTCCTTCTTTCCTTCTTTCCTCCCTCCCTCCCTCCCTTCTTTCCTTCTTTTCTTCTTTTCTTCTTTCCTTCTTTCCTTCTTCCCTCCCTCCCTCCCTCCCTCCCTCCCTTCCTTCCTTCCTTCCTTCCTTCCTTCCCACTTACCAATAGCACTTAGACTTATATACCACTTCACAGTGCTTTACAACCCTCTCTAAGCAGTTTACAGAGTCAGCATATTGCCCCAACAATCTGGGTCCTCATTTTACCGACCTTGGAAAGATGGTTGGCTGAGTCAACCTTGAGCCACTCTGGATCAAAGAAATCAAACTCCTGGCAATGTGAGCAGAGTTAGCCTGCAACACTGCATTCTAAGCACTGCACCACCACGGCTCTCAAGATGCTGTAGGAGTGTCGCACTCCCCCTTTTGATGCCTGCTTTGATGTCACATGCATGTCCCTAAGTGACAAGAATGCTCCTGCTATTTTGCAGAGTTTTATCTCCTCCTTGTAGACATCCATGATTTCATTTAATTGTAAGATGCTGTAGCCTTCTGGTTTCATTAAAAACCTAAGATTCAGAGAACAATCAATTATGGAGCGTGGAAAAGAAAAGAAGCATCTGAAGACCTCTCTCTGGATTCCTCTCAAGGTTCTTCATGGTAGCTTCTCCCATTACATGCCCTTGAACAGGGGTCTTCAAACTTGGCCCTTTTATGACTTGTGGAGGAATTCTGGGAGTTGAAGTCCACAAGTCATAAAAGGGCCAAGTTTGAAGACCCCTGCCCTTGAGGAAGATAGGAGCCCAAAGGGGAGTTAGCAATGTGCTCAGAGGAGAGAACATGTCTATAGTCACACAAGAAGACACAGTAGCTGTTTTACTGACTCAACTGCATTTTCGTGGCTTGGACCACATATTGAAGCCTAAATCTCAGCTTGGGTTCCAAGAACACATGAAATCATCAGCACAATAATAACACAAAGTCTGGCAGGCCGTGAGAGCTTATTCAACTATCTTTGTAATTGACCTAGTGATGCACGCTATGTGCATACAGCCGTAGCTATTCATTGAAGCAACACACTTTGCCCAAGAGGATATCTTTGGTGTAAGTTTAGGCTGGAAGGAGATGACAGTCTAAGGTAGGACCTCATCCACCACTTTAGTAAGACCACACCTGGCATACTGCATCCAGTTTTGGTCACCACATTACAAAAAAGAGGTTGAGACTTCGGAAAATGTGCAAAGAAGAGCAACTAAGATAATTAAGGGCCTGGAGATTAAAACATATGTAGGACAGTTGCAGGATTTGGGCTTGGCTAGTCTAGAGAGAAGAAGGATTAGGAGAGACATGATAGCACTATTCCAGTATTTGAGAGGCTGCCATGAAGAGGAGGCGGTCAATTTATTTTCCAAAGCACCGGAGGGCAGGACAAGAAACAATGGTTGGAAACTGACCAAAGAGAGAAGCAACCTGGAATTAAGGAGAAACTTCCTAACAGTGAGGACAATTAACCAGTGGAACAGCTTGCCTCCAGAAATCGTGGGTGCTCCATCACTGGAGATTTTTAAGAAGAGACTCTAGACAGTCACTTGTCTGAAATGTTATAGGTTCTCCTGTTCAAGCAGGGGGCTGGACTAAAAGACCTCCAAGGTCCCTCCCAGCTCTATTCTATTCTATTCTATTCTATTCTATTCTATTCTATTCTATTCTATTCTATTCTAGGTTTTTAAGAAGAGACTGGACCAGTGGTGGGATTCAGCCGGTTCGCACCACTTTGGCAGAACTGGTAGCTAATTTTTTGTTGCCCAGGCCCAGAATGGACTTCTGGAAGTGGCATCCACATAGAGAACCAGTTGTTCACGTATTTGAATCCCACCACTGGACTGGACTGGATAGTCACTTGCCTGAAATGGTATAGGATATCCTGCTTGAGCAGGGGGTGGATTAGAAGACCTCCAAGGTCCCTTCCAGCTCTATTCTGATTCAGGATTCACCACATGGCCTACTTGTTTAAATATCCCGTCTCCTATATATCTCTAAGAAAGATTCAAGCTAGACAAAAACAGAAAGGAACAAGTATTTGAAAAAAAACCTACAGAGAACAGGTCAAGTCATCAGAATGGCTGTTCTTGACAAAGTGAGGAAGTAATAATAATAATAATTATAAAGTTGGAAGGGACCTTGGAGGTCATCGAGTCCAACCCCCTGCTCAGGCAGGAACCCTACACCATTTCAGACAAATGGCTGTCCAGTCTCTTCTTAAAAACTTCCAGTGTTGGAGCATTCACCGCTTCTGGAGGCAGGTTGTTCCACTGGTTAATTGTTCTAACTGTCAGGAAGTTTCTCCTTAGTTCTAAGTTGC
>NW_015386465.1:2024912-2035364 GCF_001527695.2 Protobothrops mucrosquamatus
TAGTTTCAATCCATTGCTTCTTGTCCTGCCTTCAGGTGCTTTGGAGAATAGCTTGACTCCCTCTTCTTTGGGGCAGCCCCTGAGATATTGGAACACTGCTATCATGTCCCCCCTCATCCTTCTCTTTGTTAAACTAGACATAACCAATTCCAACAACCATTCCTTATATGTTTTAGCCTCCAGTCCCCTCATCATCTTTGTTGCTCTTCTCTGTACTCTTTCTAGAGTTTCAGCATCTTTTTTACATCGTGGTGACCAAAACTGGATGTAATATTCCAAGTGTGGCCTTACTAAGGCATTGTAAAGTAAAAATCAAGGAAGAATTGTAGGTTTTTAATCCAACCAGGAAGATTATCTAGAGCAGCATCCCTAGAGCTAATATAAATGGATACCAGGGAATGTGCTAGATGAGTTGGAGTAAGGCCTTAATCAGCTAAGATGAACAAAAGAGATTTTAAGGGAGATTTTTAAATGATTTAAATCCTCAGAAATTGAGTTGTTTTCCTTCACTGAATTGGTCTCAGGTGACCTTTTTCGGCTGTGCATCTCTCTTAGCCATAATAAATAAACCGACATTGTGTCTCAGATGGCAGAGAATTAAATATTTAAATGCTGAAAAAAGTAAACAGTAAAGGATAAAAGGTAAAGAGTAAGGCCAGTTTTGTCTAATGGTGAGGCTAGAAACCAAGATATGATGAATTTTAATTCCATGAAATGTGGCTGGGTGATTTGGGCCTAATCACCAGGAGGTGGTGAGTTCTAGTCCCACCTTAGGCATGAAAGTCAGCTTTCAATGACTTTGGGCCAATCATTCTCTCTCAATCCAATTCACCTCACAACGTTGTTGTGGAAAAACTAGAAAAAGGAAGAAGTATTAGGTATGCTTGACACTGTAGGAAGTCAGCACTCCCGGCCTTTAGGGAATGAAACTCTAGAGACTCTAGAAAGAGTACAGAGAAGAGCAACAAAGATGATCAGGGAACCGGAGGCTAAAACATGTAAGGAACGGTTGCTGGAATTGGGTATGTCTAGTTTAACAAAGAGAAGGACGAGCGGGGACATGATAGCAGTGTTCCAATCTCTCAGGGGCTGTCCCAAAGAACAGTCAGTCAAGCTATTCTCCAAAGCGCCTGAAGGCAGGACAAGAAGCAATGGATGGAAACTAATCAAGGAGAGAAGCAACCTGGAACTAAGGAGAAACTTCCTGACAGTTAGAACAATTAACCAGTGGAACAACCTGCCTCCAGAAGCAGTGAATGCTCCAACACTGGAAGTTTTTAAGAAGAGACTGGACAGCCATTTGTCCGAAATGGTATAAGGTTTCCTGCCTGAGCAGGGGGTTGGATTAGATGACCTCCAAGGTCCCTTCCAACTTTATTATTATTATTATAAATGTTTTGGAGAATATTAAAAAAGGCAAAATAGAATATTTTTCCTAAAGGAGAAATGAAGAAAAAATCTTAACAAAGGCAGAATATAGCCCCAGTCTTCCTGCTATGGGAAAAACTGTCTCAAGCAGAAGCCAAGTCTTTAGGAATGAAGATTTTGTCATCATTTCAGAAAGACTGGACCACCCTATTCATAAGCAAAATGCCTTCAGCCACAGAAGGCTGAGCTGATTGGATTAGAAAAACAAACATTCCCCACCCAGCTCCAAGGACAGGGCATGACCTCACAGCCACAATGGGAGTCAGGCAACAATAATTTGAGCACTAAAAGGGCACACTCAAGCACAGGCCGATGTACATTTTCACAAGGAACAGACATCTCAAACATAAAGCCCCAAAGAATGTATAAAAAAGCAATCTACTTTCAACTTTATTTTGTCAGCTGTCCCAAACTACATGCGGTTGTTGGTTCTGCTCATCAATAAATCTTTTTTTCCTAAGCAGCTAGCTTCCATTTTATTTCCAGTATTTTAGCCTCCATTTTATTTCTAGCATTTTACTCCCAGCTTAGAACCAGACCTTATTTTTCTTCCAACAACATCTTGAGTTATTTATAAAAAATAATAAAGGTGGGATTAAAAAAAAACTAATAAAAAAGGATGCAGCCCAAACAATGATCAAATGTGTTGGCTAAAATAAAGATACAGATAGCTGTAGACCTAAGTTTTCTGCACAATATCTATTTGAGTTTTTAGCAACTCTCATGCCCTTTGGCAAAATTGGAGAGACCTACACAAGATAATGTGAGGATAGCTTCAGTGGAAGTTAGTTTAATTCTTTGTCCATGAGAACGCTTTTGTTGCTACCCTCGTGGATCATTATTCCTTTCCTGTAATGTACCGGTAAGCTTAGAAATTCAAATTGTGTGTGCTTGTGTGCGTATGTCTGTGTGAGAGGTACTGTGTTAGTATCCAAAGTCAAATGGGAAGAGATTAACAATAATGGCTAAGCCCTAGAGAACTAAGGATGTCATATCTGGACATTAAATGAGTACATTCTATCTAGGTCAAGGGAAATAAGACCATCTTATAGACTTCATGGTTCATTGGAGATCTGGTTCTCTGGTTAGAATAGAGTAGAGTAGAGTAGAGTTAGACGTCATGGTTCATTGGAGATCTGGTTCTCTGGTTAGAATAGAGTAGAGTAGAGTAGAGTAGAGTAGAGTAGAGTAGAGTAGAGTAGAGTAGAGTAGAGTAGAGTAGAGTAGAGTAGAATAGAATAGAATAGAATAGATCTGGAAGGGACCTTGGAGATCTTCTACTCCAGCCCCCTGATTCAGTAGGAGAACCTATACCATTTCAGACAAGTGACTGTCTAGAGTCTCTTCTTAAAAATGTCCAGTGATGGAGCACCCACGAATTCTAGAGGCAAGCTGTTCCACTGGTTAATTATCCTTACTGTCAGGAAGTTTCTCCTTAATTCCAGGTTACTTCTCTCTTTGGTCAGTTTCCAACCATTGTTTCTTGTCCTGCCCTCCGGTGCTTTGGAGAATAGTTTGACATCCTCTTCTTTGTGGCAGCCCCTCAAATACTGGAATACTGCTATCGCACAGTAGGACTACAGTATAACCATCTTCACAAAATGACCCAGCCAGACAAATTCACTGCATTTCATTCAGTGAGATAACAGAGCCCAATAACAACAAAAAAAAGGAGTCCCCGAGCTCAAACCGGATCATTAGTGTTTTAGCCGAGATCAGCAAAACTATCTTTTAGCTACTTTGCAAAATTGTTTGATTCACTCAGTGCTTTCAGAGTTCTCAGATAAAACATGATTTTTCTCCCCCCTACACAATCCCCCAACAACCAGATACCCCCAAGAGGATGTAGAGAACAAAACAAAACCAAGCTGAGTTCACTAACATTTGTTTAGAAAGGAAGAATAATCCATTTTAAGTAAATTTAAAAATGAATGCTGTATGTATGATAAAAGAAAAAGATGTATTATTCGGATAAGTAAAGAAATCTAAGACAATAATTGCCTTCTTGAATAGCCTTCATGTGGTAGGTCAGGACAATACACACACACACACACACACACATAGAAGAGGGAGCCAAGCTATTCTCCAAAGCACCTGAAGGCAGGACAAGAAGCAAGAGATGGAAACCAATCAAGGAGAGAAGCAACCTAGAACCAAGGAGAAACTTCCTGATAGTTAGAACAATTAACCAGTGGAACAACCTGCCTCCAGAAGTGGTGAATACTCCAACACTGGAAGTTTTTAAGAAGAGACTGGACAGCCATTTGTCTGAAATGGTGTAGGGTTTCCTGCCTGAGCAGGGGGTTAGACTAGATGACCTCCAAGGTCCCTTCCAACTTTTTTATTATTATTATTATTATTATTATTATTATTATTATTATTATTAAATACACACACACACACACACGTACACACACACACATATATACAAACACACGTATACACACACACACATACTATATCTATATCTATATCTATATCTATATCTATATCTATATCTATATCTACATCTACATCTATCTATCTATCTATCTATCTATCTATCTATCTATCTATCTATCTATCTATCTATCTATCTATCTATCTATCTATCTATCTATCTATCTATTTATATTTCTGTTGAGCTTTTAATGAAGAGCACTGGCTGTCAGAGTTTAATCCTGCCATCCCGTTTTATTGCAGTACATTTAAAAAAAATCTTTTTATTCTTTTTTATCATTATGGTCACATTGGAGTCTTTACTGATTTTACTTTGATCGTATATCATCTCAAGCACATTTTGAGTGGAAGAATGATATATAAATATGCCAACTTAAGGAGTCTCTGGACCGCGATAAAAAGGGAGGGGATATATGCTAACCATTTTTGTCATCCACCACTGAACATTTGCAAGACTTATTTTTGGCTGCAACATCTCCTAGGAAGGAATGGTGCCACAGCCAGAGTCAGTGATGTTCTCTAACACAGGACAGGGTAATCTGTAAAAATGGGGTGCTATTCTCTTCTCCCCAGATTTATTTAGATAAATCTTTTTATCGTCACCTTCAGCTTTTTTTTCTTTGCAGTTTTTAGCTTCCTCTCTCTGAATTTTTCAACCAGTTCTTCTGTGCCTGGCTGAGGAATTCTGGGAGTTGAAGTCCACAAGTCATAAAAGGGCCAACTTTGAAGACCCCTGTTCTAAACCTCATCTAGAACTCACCCATCTCGAAGTTCTCCCCAAAGCTCAGCTTACTTTTACATTAAGGCACAAGATTACCCCATCTAAATGACTATGGAGATTCTCAGTCATCCAGGTCATGGTTGTCCCAAAGGTGCTTTTTCAGGAGGCAACTGGACTTTCTTGTTTTTCTTTGAAGATTTTTCGCTTGTCATCCAAGAAGCTTCTTCAGCTCTGACTGGATGGTGGGGGAATGGAAGGATTTATACTCCTTGCAGACAGCTGGTCATTTGCATTCTTTTAGAGAGTTGTTGATGCCACCTGGAGGTTTACCTGTGTCTTCAGGGTCACCTGAATAGTGCAAATATCTGTGGAGCCTTTTTGGCTGAAGAATGTTTTCTTCCTTGTGTCCTTTCACTGTTGAAAACAGGCACAGATTGTTGGGGATGAAACGTCTTAAAAAAAAACCCAACCCCCCCCCATGAAATTCCAGTTGCCTCCTGAAAAAGCATCTTTGGGATTATCCCATCTACTCTTCAAGATCCCATTTTGCTTCCATTGAGCAAGGAAGGCATGACTGATGGTTATCTACACACACACACACACACATTTGTTGTTGTTAATTGTGAAGTCGTGTCCGACCCATAGCGAACCCATGGACAACATTCCTCCAGGTCTTCCTGTCCTCTACCATCTTCTGCAGTCCATTTAAGTTCATGTCTACTGCTTCAGTGACTCCATCCAACCACCTCATTCTCTGTTGTCCCCTTCTTCTATTGCCCTCAATCTTTCCCAGCATTAGGCCCTTCTCCAGTGAGTCCTTCCTTCTCATTAGGTGGCCAAAGTATTTGAGTTTCAACTTCAGGATCTGGCCTTCTAAAGAGCAGTCAGGGTTGATCTCCTCTAGGACTGACCGGTTGGATCGCCTTGCAGTCCAGGGGACTCGCAGGAGTCTTCTCCAGCACCATAGTTCAAAGACCTCAATTCTTTGTCGCTCAGCCTTTCGTATGGTCCAACTTTCACATATATACATTGCAACTGGAAAAACCATGGCCTTGACTATACGCACTTTTGTTGGCAGGGTGATGTCTCTGCTTTTTAGTATGCTGTCTAGATTTGCCATAGCTTTCCTCCCTAGGAGCAAGCGTCTTTTAATTTCTTGGCTGCAGTCCCCATCTGAAGTGATCTTGGAGCCCAGGAAAATAAAATCTGTCACTACCTCCATTTCTTCCCCATCTATTTGCCAGGAATATATATTGTGTTTTATATATCAATATGTTTGAACAGTGTATGTACATGTGAGAAATAGATGGAGAGGGATGGGTAGCCACTCTCCTTCTATCCACTATGAGGTCTTAGAAGCCACTGAGGGTGCTTGAACCTCAACAGATCTCCACAGAGATTTTGTGGACTTTGATCTGAAAATTTTCTCATGCCCATGTCGTGGGAAAACCCAATGAAAAAGACAAGAGACAGCAGCACAAAACAATCACTCTTACTTTAAGATTCAGAGGTTTATTTTGCTAATAATTTGGAACATAGCAAGCACAATAACACAACATTACTTACATTATCAACCCATTGCAATGAGGACCATGTAGTATAGCAGATTCCAAAAGACAGCTATAGGCCAATGGGAAATCAATGAGGTCCAGTCCCAACCCTTTATACTTTTTCTCATTCTAAGACTGTAGTCAGATGGTCCGCTGACTTTTGCTGACTTTCTACTGACTTCCTGCTGACCTCCTGCTGAACATACCTTTCCACATATACCCGTGTACATTGGAACCCGCATCCATCAGCTACTTTCAGTTCCTCTTTTCCCACGATTACAATCCTCATGTTCCAAATATGCACAGAACTACCTACTTTGCAATTTCATATTGCACAAAGCTCAGCAGATTACAAATAGCATGTCCTTATTGAGAAACAGCATAAAGTTCAAGTTAAAGCTTCAAATCACTTCTGTGGGGGCCTATTTCAGGTTTGTTCTAGCCCTATCTACCCCTATGAGAAGGGGGCTATATTTCCATCTCCCACACCCAGTTCTGGAGACATATTAGGAGCTCACAGATTTACTGCACTATCAATCTAACAGACTGACCTATATAACACAAAGGGAACACAAATCAGTATGGATTTTCTCTGTCTATCCGAGAAGTATATCTTCATAGAAATAAATAATCAATGTCCATTCCTATGTAATGAATGCCTATGCACATATTATTAATTAATAGATTAAAATCCAGTCCATGGAAATTGGTAGAGTTTCTTCTAGAGACACAATTTGGGGTAAAAGATGGTAAATAACTTAGCTGAAAATTACATGATATCGGCGAAATAAATTCAGCTCTACGAACATTCGTATGAATATTTCAATCAGTTTAGCTTAGTTAGACTGAAAAATGTTCAGTTATAGGCAAATATTATGGAAGGTTCCTTATGTAAAGGTTGTCAAGAAACTACATATTTACATTAGCCTATGACTGTAAATTCTTTCTATATACTCCATTAGCAGATCTTAAACATCTACGTGTCAATTTTGCTAGTATTAAATTGTTATTTACAATTTTTAACCTTGAAATTCAGTGTCTGATTGCAGAACCTTAGAGACAACCAGATTTAAAATATTTATTTTCCAGCTAGAAATTGCATATTCCAGATTACACTGTGGAATAACAGTGATATGTATTTGGATATGTGCAAATTATTCAAGACATGCTGTTTTACCCCAGATAGAGTAGATCTCAGAGGACAACTAATGATGAGTCAGTTTGCATCACTGCATTTTACCATCCTAATTTCTTTGTAAGATGTCTTTTCCAGTCAGAATGATTGCCTGGATGGCAAATAACACCCGCCCCCAAATAAATATATTAATATCAAATGCAACCCTAAAAGATATTAAGTTACAGGAATTGTGTGTGTCTAGTTTAATGAAAAGAAGGACTAGGGGTGACATGATAGCAGTCTTCCAACATCTAAGATGTTGCTACAAAGAAGAGGGGGTCAACATACTCTCCAAAGCACCTGAAGGCAGGACAAGAAGCAACGGGTGGAAACTAATCAAGGAGAGAAGCAACCTAGAACTAAGGAGAAATTTCCTGACAGTTAGAACAATTAATCAGTGGAACAACTTTCCTACAGAAAGTGAAGGTGCTCCATCACTGGAGATCTTTAAGAAGAGATTGGACAACCATTTGTGTGAAATGGTATAAGGTTTCCTGTTTGAGCAGGGGTTGGACTCCAAGGTCCCTTCCAACTTTGTTACTCTGTTATATCTGTTCTGTTATATGATCACTATGAAAAACAATTTGAAAAAAGTACCTCAATTAACCAATAAATATGTAATTCAACCATTAGAACGAGATTTTTCCCAAACATCTTTCCCAAAATAAATAAATAAATAATAATAATAATAATAATAATAATAATAATAATAATAATAATAATAATAATAATAATAATAATAATAATAATAATGATAATAATAATAAAGTTGGAAGGGATCTTGGAGGTCATCTAGTCCAACCCCCTGCTCAGGCAGGAAACCTTATACCATTTTGGACAAATGGCTGTCCAGTTTCTTCTTAAAAACTTCCAGTGTTGGCGCATTCACCGCTTCTGGAGGCAGGTTGTTCCACTGGTTAATTGTTCTCAGTGTCAGGAAGTTTCTCCTTAGTTCTAGGTTGCTTCTCTCCTTGATTAGTTTCCACCCGTTGCTTCTTGTCCTGCCTTCAGGCGCTTTGGAAAATAGCTTGACTCCCTCTTCTTTGGGGCAGCCCCTGAGATACTGGAAGACTGCTATCATGTCCCCCCTCGTCCTTCTCTTCGTTAAATTATCCAACTACTGAATAGTAGTCAACAAATAAGCTTTGAAACTAATTTTCAAGAGTATTTCAGATCTGCAGAAAGACTGCATCTCCCTATTCTTCATTAAAGAAGGCTGACTTTTGCCAGATGTCCACACCAGCCTGAAGAAAAAATTGCAACTTTAAGGAATCATTAAAATTAATGTGGCTGTTGAAGCAGCAGTGCCTTCATTACTAAGTAGTACAGGAGGTTTAGCTTCTTTTGTTCATTTGTTTTGTCATGATTTCATCAGATAGAGCAAAGGAAAATGAAATTAAACAACAGGAATAGAAAAAGAAGGCAAGGAAACAAAGAAAGCCAAATGCTAAAATTATACGTACATGTTCTCATCACTTTATATGCAACTGTTTCCATAAAGGATGTTGATAGTTTTGTAATTATCCATATAAAAACTCAAATCATTCACACATTGCAAAAAACACCATGCCTTTGATTCACTGAATAATGGTGGCTATAATTTTATCTTTCCAATATTGGAAGTCTAGTTTCTTAACAAAAGAGACAAGCACGAAAACATCCATTTCAGTTATCCAGCTGTCAATTTCCATGGAGTAAAATCATACGGACTCTAAACATATTAAAAACTGCCTCAAAGTGAGATTAAGATATGCAGTTGTATCTTTCCAGCATGTAATCATTTTAGGACATCACATAGACATGTATGAATGAAGCATTAGTGTAATATCTCCATCAACACAATGTTTTGCTCATTTCCCTCTAAAAATGCAGTGGGGTACAATGAGTCTGAAACAATACTTTCTTTGTTGAATAAGCCATAATCTAAGATCTATTGTAATGTGCTGAAATATGAATATGAATTGTAATATGATTTCCCACTGTTTAGAAACAATAGGGACTTTAATTTCTTATTATATTCAACCTTTCAAATTAATTTATGGGGAACAGGTACTTATAACGAACTAAATGTAGGCGTTTTGTCTCATGCTAGTTAGTGATTGCTTCTAATATAAGAGATCTCTATGAAACTAGTCCAATAAATGCTCTGGCTGTAAACAGTGCCTATAAATGGCAACAAAGATATGGTATTTATCCATAGCAGACTAAGATAAAATTTCTAATTATCACCCAATAATTGACCTAAGATAAAAATCCGGTGTACCCATTAAAAACTTTCATAGAACAGAGTTTGGTGCTTTGTTTTGTTTTAAATCAATTTTAAGGTCCATTAAGTTCCTTGTGTCAATTTGGTAGGAGAAAAAAAAATGATCAAAGTGCAATTTTCCAGAAATAGTCTAAGGCCGACTTTAAATTAATGTGATAGTGATCTGAGATGTAGCTCATCTGATACACCGAATCTAAAACAGTCCAATTGATTAAAGATTCTATTTAGGAAGATTGAAAAAGTGCACAGGAAAAAAAATATTATACTAAGTAAAGCTATCCAAAATGTGGTAGTTCTCAAAGGAATTCAGTGGTATAATTTGAGAAACCAAGGTCCCATCTTTACCTTACAATTGCTTTTTTTTCCCCAAAGGTGATTTGCTTTAATGAATACCACTGAGGTCACTACTGGAAGATCTGAAGGACCAGATTAGAGAAGTATTATCAAGCAAAAATATATTACTATGTGATTGCTAAATGTTGACAATGAGGTGATGGCACATAATCTTTCAATCAAAAGAAAGGTCAAGGGTATGTTCAGGGTATCTATCTATCTATCTATCTATCTATCTATCTATCTATCTATCTATCTATCTATCTATCTATCTATCTATCTATCTATCTATCTATCTATCTATCTACCTATCTATCTATCTCTCTCTCTCTCCCTACCTACTACCTATCTACCTACCTACATCTATATTTGTATCTATATCTATATCTATATCTATATCTATATCTATATCTATATCTATATCTATATCTATATCATCTATATCTATCTACCTATCTACCTATCTACCTACCTACCTACATCTCTCTCTCTCTCTCTCTCTCTCTCTCTCTCTCTCTCTCTCTCTCTCTCTCTCTCC
>NW_015386465.1:2035464-2046637 GCF_001527695.2 Protobothrops mucrosquamatus
TAAACTTGTAACTTAGCTTTTTTATGCTTTTTCCCCTCACAAAATGCTATTTCAAATTTCAGTGATATTAATAAAGCTTGTAAAATTTAAAGAGGTTTAATAAAGTTCCATGGCTTTACTCAGGTGAAAAAAAAATAGGACACTACAACGCATTGAAGAGATGTCTGACAAGAGAAGCCTGATCAGATCCCTCATGTTACATAAACTGCACAATCTGAAACTTACTGATGCCACACACAGCTCTAAAGTCTGAAACCTTGATTCATGACCCAGAATTTTCTTTGGTGGGATTAGAAGGACAAATAAACTGAGATTGGCTCCTTCTGTCTGAAGTTTTCTTTGCCTGATTTTAGAAGTAGTTTTTTTTTTTTTTTATAACCGTGGCCAATGTAGAAATTGCAGGATGGATATCAAAACAGGAAATGTGGAAATTAAAGTTGATGCTAGGTCCAAAAAACAAAAAGCATCATGATTATTTACATTGTCCCCATTAATTACTTACAGCATCAGGGACCTTTCCTCCATCTGCCACAGAGAGTTCAAGGCAGTGTCTGGAATGAACAGAATAACAGAGTTGGAAGGAACCTTGGAGGTCATCTAGTCCAACCCCCTGCTCAGGCAGGAAACCCTATACCATTTCAGACAAATGGCTGTCCAGTCTCTTCTTAAAAACCTCCAGTGTTGGAGCGCCCACAACTTCTGGAAGCAAGCCGTTCCACTGGTTAATTGTTCTAACTGTTAGGAAATTTCTCCTTAGTTCTAGGTTGCTTCTCTCCTTGGTTAGTTTCCATTCATTGCTAAACCATTTCACAAAAGGACTGCTTTCACTGATCAAGCTTTATAAACCTGCAACCACTCTTTCCCTCTGCCCTAAAATAACTGAGTTTAGCTATCAGTAAAGGACAATGAAGTATTAATGAGGATTAGGTATCTAGCGGGCCCTGGACACGTGCTACAACAAAGAGGGAAATGATTATCTGACTGGGGTTAGAGGTTGAACTTTGCTACCTCACAGCTTGCAATAGTAAATAAGAAGTGTTAGCTTGTCTAATCAGCCTCTCTTCCAGGGGTTCACTGAAAAATACAGGTTAATCATAGGCCTACAGGTTTTCATTCTAGCCTACAGCCTCAGGATTTCCCCCAGTTACTGATTTAAGTATTAAGTAGGGTTTGCCCTGCTTAGTTTCTCAGGTCAAATGAATTGATGCTGCCACTTCTTTTACACACACACACACACACACACAAATTTTTTAATGGACTTATCTCATTGCGGCTGGCCAAAGACCATGTGTAAGTAGGGCTGTGATGGTTATGCAAATAACTCATCAAGAGAAACAATAGCACCATATTTAATTTACTTTAATTTCCTGCATGCTGAAGAGGCAAGTATATTTCATAGAGCTTCCTGTTTCAAGAGTTTCATAGCGGGTGACTCCTATTTAAACTAGAAGCACTGTAGCTGTTTCCCCCCCCCAGTGAAACCAGGTGTCAAAAATAACCAGCTCAGCAAACTAAACACCAAATATCTGATATAAACTGACTATATAGGGAAAGTAAAAGGCTTACGGATATATACTAGTGCACCCTGCAGAGGCTTAAGAACAGGATTTGTTTGTATGTTGCATTTTTTTTTTCAAATGTGAAATTGTGCCTCCAGGTAGATATTATGCTATGATGTATATTCTGTTTTTCTGTAGGAATGAATGAGCAACATCACGAAGGAAAGAAACAAATCAGAAGCATTATCTTTAAGTAAGTAAGTAAGTAAGTAAGTAAGTAAGTAAGTAAGTAAGTAAGTAAGGAAGGAAGGAAGGAAGGAAGGAAGGAAGGAAGGAAGGAAGGAAGGAAGGAAGGAAGGAAGGAAGGAAGGAAATTACATTATCTTTCTGGGGATTTTTTTAAAGAGATAAACCAGAAGCACTTAGGAAGATTTCATAGGTTGTCAATTCCTCTGGCTTGTCAGTTCCTATGAAAGTTTCCAAGAATACAATCATTAATCAGCCAAGAATAGACTGGAAAAAACTCTGTGTTGATGGTGTGTGTAGCATTTCAAAAACAAAAAAGAATCCAGGAGTTTTCCAAGCAGTAGATTGTGTGAAATTCACTGTTTACATAATTGTTTCATTGAATTAGTCTGAGTATGAATTCATTCTGGATTGCGAGTACTTGAGGTTTAAAAAAATGGTGTCTCCCCCAAAGTCATGAAATCTTCCTCTATGTGTCCTTTAGTAGGGATGCTTCAAAAGAATCGCCCCAATGCTATGCTTTGATTTCAGTATCTTTCAAAATCTATATGCCAGATTCACAACAACTGTTTCTTTTTGGAGCATTTCCATAACCACTGTGGAGTAGTTGATGAGATACTTGAGTCGTAGCTATGAATTCCTTTTCAAGGATGAAAATAGCGCCTCTGAATTCAGCCAGAATCAACATATCTACTTTAAAAGCTGCGACACTGAAGCGAAGGTTTGAAAATAAATTCCAGAGAGAGCAAGTAATTCAAACAAGACTCGGGTGCTCTTCTGTTGTTGTTGTTAAGGATGCTAGATTTATAATTAGCATATGCTTTTATAACTTCTCTGTGCTGTTCTGGCTGGAAAATTATCTAATTCTTTTTTGAACTCATCAATGACCTCCAGTTGAATTGATCTACTTTACCCTCTCATTAGCTTTTCCATGTGACACTCTTTCCTGTTTTAGAATCACATTTTTCTGTTGTTTATTGAATAGTTGTGTGTCAAAGTGTAAAATACATTCAAAGATCCTTTGATTAAATCCAGTTATGTCACCACTTTATTTGCAATGGCTTCAGAGCCTGTTTTTCTCATTCAAGCCGCTTCAGAACATCGATTAAATATTATGCTACTACAAAGAAGTAGTGTTAATCAGTGGGTACAATTATAAATTTATCTCTTACTCCATGGTTACAATGTAACTCTCTTCTTTCTACAATGTCTAATCAGATACCTACAAAACTACAAATCATAATCATTTTTTCTGTTTTATGGAAAAAAATTCATAAGAGTTTTTCAGTCAGCAAAGAGCATAAACATAAACTTTTCTCACAAATCAAATCAAACATACATGTCCCAGGACAATGCTGCAGGGTCCAATTTGAGTCAGTCACCGGGACCAAGGGTTAAACTCTGACCAAAGAAGTCAAATTAGCCATCCCAGCAAGTTCCATCATCTTCAGCCACCATTCCTCAGTTGTAATAATGCTGTTTTTTTTTCTATTTCTATGAGTACAGTCATCTTAGTATCCATGTACAAAAACAAAGTTCCGGTCTTCTTTTACCATTTTAATTCCTCTCCACTTGTGGGACCATTTGAAAGTATCTGAGTGTGCTCAGAATGCTTTTTTATTAGAGAGCAGATGGGTACATACATGCCTAGAAGAACTCTAAGGGATCAAAGCAGTTGTATTAAACCAGGGGTCTTCAAACTTGGCCCTTTTATGACTTGTGGACTTCAACTCCCAGAATTCCTCAGCCAGCGTGCCTGGATGAGGAATTCCGGGAGTCGAAGTCCACAAGTCATAAAAGGACCAAGTTTGAAAACCCCTGTATTAAACCTTTGTGGCTCAGAAGTACATAGGCTATTTCACCTGGGAACAAACTAGCTTCTCTAAAGATATGCAAAGGCCTAATTCATGCCGTCATGCCCAGTTAGGAGGCAGAATGGACCCAAATTTGGGTGATCTAGAAAGACAAGCAAGTTATTGCTTGAATGAGGTGGATGAAATATTGTCTAGAAACTCTAGAGCCATAGGATACAGTGTGGAATTTTTTTAAAAAAAATCCAGAAGACAATAGCAAACGACTTTTGCCTCATACTAAGAAATTGTGTGAATGTGTCCATCAATCCACCAGGGATCTGAGCTTGTCTCAGAAGCAATTTGAATTTTAGCAATTTAGGATTGTCAAGATGCATAATTAGTTCATAATTAGCGCTGTGTCAAACTATTTGTTAAATCTGCCATACTAGGAACAAGATTTCCGGTTTGAAAATCATTTTGGTGTTCCCAATATGCTTGCAGAGATTTGTTACTGAAAAGAAATTTGCGCTCAGTGTTTGTGGGAGGAAGGAAGGAAGGAAGGAAGAAAGGAAAGGAAAGGAAAGGAAAGGAAAGGAAAGGAAAGGAAAGGAAAGGAAAGGAAATGAAATTTTCCTATCAAACAAGTCTCACCAAGTTATACTGTATCTCCTGTAGCAGAAATTTTAAAGTTGCTGGGAACCAAGCTGTGATTATGACGCTGAACAGAGAACAAAATTCTCTCTGGAGAATTTTCCACTTTGCATGTACTCATGTGATTGTACTGGGTTTCATATCTTTCTGTGGTTCACTGCCTTTTCTATTGAAGAGGTTGGCAAGTTAGAAAGTCAGTCGACATTATCCTCTAGAGTGTTGTAATTTTGCTTCTTAACAGTTAGACAATAGATTCCCAGTGATACTTCTAAGCTGTTTCTTTGCCCTTGAATAATGAAGTAGTGGAGAACAGACTGTCAAGATGGTCATGCAGTAAAAGAAGGGCAGGGTGAAATTCCTGACCTACATAATCCACGTTCTGAATTGGATTGAGGATCAGAATTTCCCCTGCTTTTTTTGCTGTGATTCCCTACAAAAGTTGATCTTTCTCCTCCACATCATAAATAGGGAAGCAAAGACCTTGAACTTCAGTTGACAATAATTCAAAAATACAATTTGGAAGAGGATAAAGCCTTTGAAAAACAAAGAATAATAATTTATAGAGTATCTGTCCTTTTGCCAATGATTGCGTTACTAATACCCAGAGGTAAGAAAGGATCTCCTTTGGGTGAAGATCCCCAGCTTTAAAAGTTAGCTCCTGCTTTTCAAATCTTATAATAATAATAAAGTTGGAAGGGACCTTGGAGGTCATCTAGTCCAACCCCCTGCTCAGGCAGGAAACCCTATACTATTTCAGACAAGTGGCTATCCAGTCTTTTCTTAAAAACTTCCAGTGTTGGAGCATTCACCGCTTCTGGGGGCAGGTTGTTCCACGGGTTAATTGTTCTAACTGTCAGGAAGTTTTTCCTTAGTTCTAGGTGCTTTTCTCCTTGATTAATTTCGATCCGTTGCTTCTTGTCCTGCCTTCAGGCGGTTTGGAAAATAGCTTCACTCCCTCTTCTTTGTGGCAGCCCCTGAGATATTGGAATACTGCTATCATGTCCCCCCTCGTCCTTCTCTCCATTAAACTAGACATACCCAATTCCAGCAACCGTTCCTTATATGTATTAGCCTCCAGAGGGGATTAGTAGAAACAACGAGAAGAGACATGAGAAAGATCTCAGAGTTGTAGAAAAAATGTAGCACCACTGGTTTTGACCTACGTCATAAGGTTCACACCGGAATGGTTCCGGAACATTTCACCATAATTATGAAGTGCACTAGAACTAAGATAGGGAGACAATTACGTCGGATCGTGACACAACCCCTTTTTGGCAACTGTCCTCCAAGTGGACAGTTCATTCAATGATCTAGTAATCTCTTGTTAAATTAAAAGTATTTTTTTCCAGAACATTAACATTATGAGAAGAAAAATTATCTAAAACAAATTTAATTATTTCAAAAAATGTTTTTAAATAAATACCCATTGTGATCAAACACTGATGTGGAATTGAAGAATGACAATTCCTTGTATTATTAGATTTCCATTCTGTTCTCTTGTTGCATATCTGAGGGATGAATATGCCTGTTTTTATTCTCACAAAATGTCAAAGAAGTAGGTTAGGGCCAAAGTACCTATTATAATGTGAACAGCTACCGTATATATCTTTGATTTTCTTTCTTTTTAAAAAAAAATTGCAGGAACAAGCAAAAGAATTTCTGTTTTATCACATTACTTGATGATTATGACTGAAGGGGGAAAAAATCCTCTTCCCTGACTAGGCTACAAAAAGTTTTTAAATTCCTATTTTGTCAGTAGATGTTTTCCCTTCTACTTCATAGAAATACATGGTGGGTGATAGGAAGCAGAGACACATTTTGATCATACCAAGAAAGAAAATTTGTAATAGCCAACATTTCCCAGCGGTAATTAGTTTAAAAAAAGTACGAAGATATAAACTGCCATTACATGCATTTAGCATAATTAAATAGCTTGTCAAAGGGTAGACGTTGCACAAATAAAATTTTAGATCCCCCACAAAGTCACCTTGTGTTGTTGAAGAAAAGTCAGGTTTAAATCGAACAAAGAAACAATCCTGAGTACTCTATGTGAGTAGAATGGACAAATTAAGAAAGAAGGGAGGATTATGGAAACAAAATTAAGATCAAACCAATGTACATTCTGCATACAGAAAATACTTACAGTATTCTATTCTATTCTATTCTATTCTATTCTATTCTATTCTATTCCATTCTATTCTATTCTCTTGTTCATTTATTTTGTTAATAACATGTTTGAGGAATGAATTCCTAAAAGTTCGTTGGAGGAAGACTTCTAGGCCAGTAAAGAATATAATCCTGTCATGAAACAAAATCCTTTGGATAAATATGGGAAAATGCTTTGATTCATTTTTGTGTGTGTGCTTAGAATACAGTATTGCAGGCTGACTCTGCCCACTGCCAGGAGTTCGATCCTGACCAGCTCAAGGTTGACTCAGCCTTCCATCCTTCTGAGGTCGATAAAATGAGGACCCAGATTGTTGGGGGGGGGCAATATGCTCACATTGTAAACTGCCGATAGAATGCTGTAAAGCACTATGGTATATAAGTCTATGTTCTATTGCTATTGATACACCATGATAATTATGATGGTGATGGTGATGATGATGACTGACAGGGAGAAAAACAGGAGTGTTCTGTTCTGCTGATGGACATGTAATAAACAATAATAGTAATAGTAATAGTAATAGTAATAGTAATAGTAATAGTAATAATAATAATAATAATAATAATAATAATAATAATAATAATAATAATAATAATAATAATAATAATAATAAAGTTGGAAGGGACCTTGGAGGTCATCAAGTCCAACCCCCTGCTCAGGCAGGAACCCTACACCATTTCAGACAGATGGCTGTCCAGTCTCTTCTTAAAAACTTCCAATGTTGGAACACTCACCGCTTCTGGAGGCAAGTTGTTCCACTGGTTAATTGTTCTAACTGTCAGGAAGTTTCTCCTTAGTTCCAGGTTGCTTCTCTCCTTGACCAGTTTCCATCCGTTGCTTCTCGTCCTGCCTTCAGGTGCCTTGGAGAATAGCTTGACTCCCTCTTCTTTGTGGCAGCTCCTGAGCAAACTTATTTCAAAAGAGATCCTTTTATTCACGTTTTTTTTAGAGTAAAGACAGATAAAAAAACAACAATGTGCATTCAAAAGAAAGTTAATTAAAAATTATGTTTCTGGTTTGACTATGCTGGGATGAAATCCTGGTTTAGAGCAGAGCTCCCTTTGTGTCTGAGACGTTGCTTTGTTTGTTTATTTCAACCGCAATCAGTAGACGACAATATGTGGGAACTTGCTAACAAAGCCTGTATTCTATTTTTTACAGCAACTTTCTGTGTCGCAAAAAAGAATAGGGGAATAATGGGAGAAGGAAAAGACTTTGGAAAAACTTATCTGAAGACTTTCCTGGACAATATTTGCATGCGGTTCCTTCATCACCACCCGAGCCTTACTTTCTTCTTCCTCCGTTTTCTAACCTTCTTTGCTTTCCTATGTAGTGCCTTAGGAGAGAATGAGTCAACTCTTAACGCAATGAGTTTTAATTCTCTTTCTTACTATGGCTATGACAGCTAGATCTGCATGGTCAATTCAAAATCTGATTCAAATCATTATTTTGATTCAGAAAACAATTTTGATTTGTCCCTTAGAACTCCCAAAGAGTTTTGGAAAAAAGCCATTTCTGTCCAGAAACATCTTCATTGCCTGAATTGATGATTCATTTTGACTTTCAGATTCAATTAGAAAAGGTGATTGCATTTAGATTTGATTGACTTGCATTTAAACTGAAGTTTGGAATCAAAGAGTTGCTCTGCATGATGCTATCAATTTCCCAATAGCGTCTTTAAGAGAAGAAGATTTGCAGAAGGGGAAGAAAGAAATTAAAACACACCATATTGATAGAGAGAGTCTATTCACCATTCCTGATGGATCTCTAATTTTATTTATGATAGCAACATGCTGCTTATACTTGCTGAAATGAGTAACACTAACATCCAGTAATAAACCATAACAAAAATAAGCTATCATCAAACAGATCTGCAATCTAGGGACAGAAACAGCAGGAAGATTCAAGGGTGAAAGGTGTGTTATTAGAAGTGTAAGACAAACTTTTAAGTCATTCTGTGAGAAAACAAAGTTACGTTGGCTCAAAATATAACAATAATGACTAGTAGCATGCCTAAACTCACATACCAGATGTGTCCACAGAGGGTGGGCAAAAAAGGTCAAGATGAAAAACCACAAGCATGCTATCAAAGCCCTACCCCACTTTTTTTTTTCATGTGCCTCACAATGTTGGGATGGGTAGTAGGGTTGAATAGTTTCCTGCGTGCGTCCGTGAAGAGTTTCTGCTAATCGGAATAAATTGATGGACCAATGGCCTGATTCACTTTGATGAAACGTCACATGGGGTTTATGCAATGGGATGTAATTAGTTGAAAGGAAGTTGAAGATTCTTCAGCCTCACTTTATTAACTCATCCTCAAGTCAGTGCAATGGACCAATATTTCAAAGAAGAGCAAAACTAAATCCTAAGAACAATATTTACTAAGGATTAGATAGGTTTAAAGAAGAGAAGGGTATGTGCATGGTGGGATTCAGCAGGTTCACACCACTTCGGCAGAACCAGTAGCTAATTTTTTGTTGCCCAGGCCCAGAACGGACTTCCAGAAGTGGCATCCACACAGAGAACCGGTTGTTCACCTATTTGAATCCCACCACTGACTATGTGTATACATGATAGCAGTCTTCGAGTCCTTGAGAGCCTGTCACAGGAAGTGGATTGACCCTGCATAGGGCAAGAAGCAACCTGTGAAAGCTTCATGGAGAGAAATTTAAATTTAAAATAAGAATAAGAAGCAATTTCTTGACCAGTAGAACCCTAACCAGTGGAATAGTCACCGTGCTGGAATCTCAGGTGTTTAGACAGCCAGTTGTCTGACATAATTTGAGTATTCTTGCCCTGCTTAGGGGGTTAGACTAGCACAGGGGTAGGCAACTTTGGCTCTTTTATGACTCGTGGATTTCAACTCCCAGAATTCCTGAGCCAGCCACGCTGAGGGGAAAGGGAGAGGTTTCCAAGCTGAGCCATGCTGGCTCAGGAATTCTGGGAGTTGAAGTCCACGAGTCATAAAGCGGCCTAGGCCTAGGCCAGGGGTAGGCAATCTTGGCTCTTTTATGACTCGTGGACTTCAACTCCCAGAATTCCTGAGCCAGCCACGCTGAGGAGAAAGGGAGAGGTTTCCAAGCTGAGCCATGCTGGCTCAGGAATTCTGGGAGTTGAAGTCCATAGGTCATAAAGGGATCATAGTTCCCTATACTGGCTCAGGAATTCTGGGAGTTGAAGTCCACGAGTCATAAAAGAGCCAAGGTTGCCTTCCCCTGGACTAGACCTTCAATGAAATTTCTATGGTATAAATCCAGGAATTTAAAAACTCTCTCCTTTAAAGTACCTTACAAGAGCTTTTTAATGTTGTACTGTCTGTATAAGGAAATTAGGATGCTATTCTAATGACGGAAGTGATATTATCTCCACTGTCCATCAACCCCTGCATTTCCTGAGGTCATTGTAATCTTTGAATGTGGTTCTCCAGTTGCAATTTCAAAACCCTGCCATGCTTTAATGGTAATGAGAAAGCAATTAATTTGGATGGCAGAGATCTTTGAAAAAGCAGTAAAATCTTCTCCAATAACTTTCGGCTGAGAAACTGGAAAAAATCAATTTTGATCCTTGAAATGAGTTCTGATATTGTCTGTTGGCAGTTTCTCATCCTCCCCCGCCATCCCATAACTCGGAAATGCTCATTTTCTTGTACTTGACGACTGATTAAAAAAAATTAGCAATAGGCTCGCCAAATTTTGGAAATGAGAAGAAGAACCTTTTAAGAAAATGGAAGGTTGCGTTTGAGAATTAAGAAATATGCATATTGTACTAATTTTGGCCGGATGGAAGTTATTACATGCATGCTTAACGTAGCCCATTAATTTTCAAACCAAATCAAAGCATACTGGCTGAAAAAAAAAATTAAGCTACCATGCAAACTGAGAAAGTTCAATGTGGTGCAATAATTTCTCCATCCTGAATCTTTCGACAACCGATTTCGTTAGCAGCCTCAACATTCTAATAGCATTACAAGGGCAGGAAAGTGTTGCTTTTTATGTCTTTACACCGTGGAAAATTTAATAAAACCTTCAGCTTTCTCCTTAAACCAAAAAGCGGTGGTAATTTCAACCTCACTTTCTGCCCCATAAAAGTCAGGGCTATTTTTCCTCTCTCGTTTCGCCTTTAAAAACAAAAAACAAAACAAAAGCAAATTGTATTACGATGCAAAACAACTAACCTGCAGTCATTTGCACATTTTCCTGGAAGAAGTTGGAATAAAGTCCAACGGAATAAGTGCCAGAGAGTAAGTATCGTCTACGTAGGTTTGGGATGTATATTTTCTAGAGTTCAGTTATATTTGGTTTTTAATTATTAAAGCATGAAAATTAAATGAACTTTTCTGTCAATATACTTGTAAATGTATTAGAGACATGTTTTAGAAGTTTGCATGTGAAAATAGCAGTGGTAGTTTTAACCATTCAGTCATGTCCGACTCTTGGCGACTTTATAGGCAGGTGCTCTCCTTGCTACCCTGTCAAGCACAGCTTCTTTCATTTGTTAATAATAATAATAATAATAATAATAATAATAATAATAATAATAATAATAATAATAATAATAATAATAATAATAATAATAATAATAATAATAACAACAACAACAACAACAACAACAACAACAAGAAAAAGAAGAAGAAGGAGAAGAAGAAGAAGAAGAAGAAGAAGAAGAAGAAGAAGAAGAAGAAGAAGAAGAAGAAGAAGAAGAAGAAGAAGAAGAAGAAGAAGAAGAAGAAGAAGAAGAAGAAGAAGAAGAAGAAGAAGAAGAAGAAGAAGAAGAAGAAGAAGAAGAAGAAGAAGAAGAAGAAGAAGAAGAAGAAGAAG
>NW_015386465.1:2046737-2063820 GCF_001527695.2 Protobothrops mucrosquamatus
TTCTTAAAAACTTCCAGTGTTGGAGCATTCACCACTTCTGCAGGCAGATTGTTCCACTGGTTAATTGTTCTAACTGTCAGGAAGTTTCTCCTTAGTTCTAAGTTGCTTCTTTCCTTGATTAGTTTCCATCCATTGCTTCTTGTCCTGCCTTCAGGCGCTTTGGAGAATAGCTTGACTCCCTCTTCTTTGTGGCAGCCCCTGAGATATTGGAAGACTGCTATCATATCCCCCCTCGTCCTTCTCTTCATTAAACTAGACATACCCAATTCCAGCAACCGTTCCTTATAGATTTTAGCCTCCAGTTCCCTAATCATCTTTGTTGCTCTTCTCTGCACTCTTTCTAGAGTCTCAGCATCTTTTTTACATCGTGGTGACCAAAACTGGATGTTCATTTTTGCATCAGTTTTGGTGTTATCAACCCAGTGTGCTTCCCCCTCTTTCTTGTTCCACTAATCATTCCTAGCATCATTGTCTTCTCCAATGAATTTGCACATATGACAGGGCCAAAGTAAATCAGTCGTAGTCTTGTGATTTTGGCTTTGAGTGATGTTTCTGGTTTTATGCAACTGTATGTGAAAAAAAGTGTTTGAAAAATGGTGTTTGAAAATACATGTACACTGTACATGTACAGTGTGTTATTGAGTTGCGAATAGTTGCAGTTGGAACATTTTTATGTCCTGGAGTTTTCAGGAATTTGATAGGAATGAAGGCCAATATTTCCCAATTGAACATTTACAAGGAGCAAATATTGTGAGCACAACATTTCAGATGGTCTGGCTAACAGTCAGAACTGGCTCAAATGTTCATGGACAGATTTTGATATTTCTCACTTAATTATCTGCCTACTCTTGGCGGGCACTTGAATCTCACCATTAACTTGGAGCTCCCGAGTAGCAAAAAGATCTCTTATTATTAAATGGATATTTTCTATTTCTCCTTCCCATTTCAGGGTCTGAAAAGACAGCCTGACTATCTTGGAGCAATGGGGAAAAGATAGAAGTACCATATCTTCCATTTCCCTTATGTATTCCTTTGAACCTTATCCATTCTTGGCAAAATAGCCTAGTGATAGACTTTGTGATAGACCCTATCCATTTTTTTTTGCAAGGTAGGCTAGTGCAGTGGTTCTCAACCTGTGGGTCGGGACCCCATTTGGGGTCGATCGACCATTTCATGGGGGTCACCAAGCAAGGCTGTCTGCCATTTTTTTTGTCCGCCATTTTTCCCCCTTTTCCGGCGGGTGCCTTACCTCCCTTGGGCTGGGCCAGCTGGTGGTCGGCCTGCTCCGTCTCTGCTGCTTGCCAGCTACGCCTCGGCCGGCGCAGGGGGCGGAACCACGCATGTGCGGCGCTCCTGGGCAGGGAAAGTCCTTGACTTACGACCGGTTGGGTAGTCCTCGACTTACAACCGGTTTAGTCCTCGACGTACGACCGGTTTAGTCCTCGACTTATGACCGGTTTAGTCCTCGACTTACGACCGGTTGTGGTCGCGGCATTAAAAAGGTTGAGAACCACTGGCCTAGTGGTCATGTCTTTGATTTCAGTTTGTAATCTACATCACACTAGATATAGGATGCATTTTTAGGTCTGGGTTGCTGAGTTGTAACTGGCTGGCTGATCTGCAATAAATAATTTGACTTGATTGATAAGCAGGCATGTATGAAACAAGCCATGATAGGTATAAGCAACCATCACTGATGACTAGATGGTCATGTCTCTGCAATTTTCTGGGCAGCAATAATCCCCAGAGAGTTCAGCTACCAAGTTCAATTGTTCCTGACTGACCAGACATCTTTGCATTAGTCCCATCTATGTAGTTTCGTTGTCCATGGCTTCTGAAACAGTCTTGTGCCTCATGGATTTTTCTTCGAGCAGGAACATAGGCTGGTTAAAGTTCAGCGCTAGCATTCCGCAGGGCATTTCATTCCCACTGGAGAGATTTAAACTTCTGCCACTGACATCTAAGAGAGTCAGAAGGATTTATATCTAGATAAATCACATCCGTAGAAGATTGGGAGGAGAGGGGTCTCAATGGTTCTATTTCTCAATTGGACAGAAATACCCAGACAGCCACACCTTTACAATGCCTTGGTAAGGCCACACTTGGAATACTGCATCCAGTTTTGTTCACCACGATGTAAAAAAGATGTCGAGACTCTAGAAACAGTACAGAGAAGAGCAACAAAGATGATCAGGAGACTGGAGGCTAAAACATATAAGGAACAGTTGCTGGAATTGGGTATGTCCAGTTGAATGAAGAGAAGGACAAGGGGGGACATGATAGCAGTCTTCCAGTAATTGAGGGGCTGCCACAAAGAAGAGGGAGTCAAGCTATTCTCCAAAGCACCAGAAGGCAAGACAAGAAGCAACCGATGGAAACTAACCAAAGAGAGAAGCAACCTAGAACTAAGGAGAAATTATCTGATTGTTAGAACAATTAACCAGTGGAACGACTTACCTCCAGAAGCTGTGAATGCTCCAACACTGGAAGTTTTTAAGAAGAGACTGGACAGCCATTTGACTGAAATGGTATAGGGTTTCCTGCCTGAGCAGGGGGTTGGACTAGATGACCTCCGAGGTCTCTTTATTATTATTATTATTATTATTATTATTATTATTATTATTATTATTATTCATCGCACAGTCAGCCAGATGTTCAGTGGATTTGGCATTTTTGTCTACCGATCGAGTCCTTCCCAAGGACCTGGGATAGGCAGATGTGGATGTTTGGTGGTATTATAGATATCATCGCAGGATGGAGGCAGTTCCTAGTAAGGCCGCCTTTTGCAATTGACTAATAGCGAATTTGTCAATGCCAATGGTGTTCAAGTGGTGCTCCAGTTGTTTTGGGATTGCACCCAAGGTGCCTATTACTATTGGTACTACTTTTGCTAGCCTTTGCCACACTCTTTCTATTTCTATTTGTAGGTCTTTGTATTTTGTTATCTTCTCCAGTTCTTTCTCGTCTATTCGGCAGTGTCTCCAGGCACTGCCACATCCACTATCCAGACTTTTTCAACTTTCTTATTGACAATTGTTAAGTCCTGGGTGTTATGTTGCAGGTGCTTGTCTGTTTGAATTCTGAAGTCCCAGAGCAGTTTAATTTTATCATTTTCTATGACTTTCTCTATTTTATGATCCCACCAGTTCTTGCTTACAGGCAAATGATATTTCTTGCAGATCGTCCAATGCACCATTGTTGCTGCTATTATTATTATTATTATTATTATTATTATTATTATTATTATTATTATTATTATTATTATTATTATTATTATTATTATTATTATTATCATCATCATCATCATCATCATCATCATCATCATCATCATCATCATCATCATCGTCATCATCGTCATCATCTCACCTGGAAACATTCAGAGGCTTGCGAGGGCCTGCAGGGGATTGCTGGGTGGGGAGAATAACTCTCCTTCCAAGTTCGGCATTCGGCAGAAAAAACAGCCACGGGATGGCTCTATCATTTAACAGGGAAAAAGAGTCATTGAATCTAAGTCATCCCTGGGACCAGAAATTTACTCTTCTGAGCTTTCAGATTCATGGAACTTTCATCTTCAGGGAACTTCCCTCTACTGGGTTCTATTCTTATAGCCCAGTGGTGGCGAACCTATGGCACGCGTGTCAGAGGCGGCACTCGGGGCCCTCTCTGTGGGCACACGTGTTGTTGCCCCAGCCTTGCCTCCCCCCGCGACCCCCTCCTCAACAGCAGCCCCCTGGAGGAGAGTTGCCCCTGAGTGTGGCCCACGCAGAGCAGCGTAGCCAAGGACATGGCAACCAGGCAGCATAGACAAGACTCTGCCCTCACGCCCCATCGTGCGCAGTTGATGCTGCAGGATGCGGGCAGAGGGCATGGCTGCCATGGGATTGCTGGGCTGCCTGGGCGATCTGCGGCAGGCCCTGGAGGCGATGAGTAGCCCTGCGGGAAGGCGGGGTGGGGGTGGGGGTGGGGCGGGTGGGGCAGGGGTGGGGCAGGGGCGGGGCAGGAGGTGGAGCGGTGGTGGGGCCAGTTTTTGGGCCCTCGGTCTCTAAAAGGTTCACCATCACTGTTATAGCCAAAAGCACATATTCCAGTAGAGAGAAGTTCCCTGAAGATGGGCTGCAGCATGAATCCCAAAGCTCAGAATAGCAAATCTCTGGTCCCAGTGATTAAGTCTTGCAACTTACTTCTGGGACCCATATATTTGCCAAGAAAAGAAAAGAGTCATGCTTTTCTTGGGCTATGTTGGAATATAGGACTACGGGAGATAAAAAGAACAAAGCCGGAGGATTCCTGAAGTAAGATTTTATTCCAAGGCTCGTGGTTTACAGTTCTATTTTTAACTGGCACCCCACACAATTAGTTAATGCCGAATAAAATAGAGATTAATTTAGAGCAGCTGGGAAGAAGTCTGCCCCACATACTTTGCTTGCCAATTATGAAAGTCAGAAGTTCGTTTGGACTGGTTTTTCTGATATGCCTGCATTTCAATTCCCTCGACCCCTCTGACATTTTTCTTTCTAAAGCTCTGGAAACTCTACCCTATTTCCTCTAGACGAATCCACAAATGAAAGCCTGTTCTTGAAAAGACTGGTAAATTTGGGTGCAATTTTTCCCCACTGATTCCACTGTAATAATCTTCCGATTTCAAACCCAATTGACAAGCTTTCACATATAACAAAGTAAAGGAAAGGTGATTAGTATAATGCCTGCTGCAGACTTCCAGCAGCTGAAAATTATTGCGTCTATAAAAAGGACAGCTTTTCATGCCATATCGACATGTAAGAATCAAAAGATCCTTCCAATTTGGGATTAATCGGACTTTCAAAAAATCCTTTAGAGTTTAGACAGTCTTTGAGGGCAACTTATAAAAAAAGTTAAATATCCCGGTGAGCAAGGTATTGGAGATATCCTCCAAGGATTTCAAGAAAAATATTATTTTGGAGGATTATTTCCATTGAAATTAAAGCAGATCCAAGTAGAGCAATCCAGATCCTCATATTTGGCTTTGTTCATATTACTGGGGGGTACCACCTCATTTCCTCTTCTCACATGTGTAAAACCTCCAGCCATTTTACAGCTCAGACATTATCAGTTGTTAGTTGTCAGAAGATGAACCTATTTCCTCCCACATATGAAGAAGTGGACTTTCTGTAGAAGACATTTCCCTGTTGTAAAATGTCTAGGAGAACCTACAATAGTCCCAGTCTTTCTGAGACTGCAAAATTCTTGGGGTGTCCCATCACACTTGGCCAATAAAAAAACTACCCTAGTCTAGTCTAGTCTAGTCTTCTTGTTGTTGTTGTTAGTTGCAAAGTTGTGTCCAACCCATCGCGACCCCATGGACAACATTCCTCTAGGCCTTCCTGTCCTCTACCATCTTCTGGAGTCTATTTAAGCTGATGCCTACTGCTTCAGTGATTCCATCCAGCCACCTCATTCTCTGTCGTCCCCTTCTTCTGTTGCCCTCAATCTTTCCCAGCATTAGGCTCTTCTCCAGTGAGTCCTTCCTTCTCATTGGGTGGCCAAAGTATTTGAGTTTCAACTTCAGGATCTGGCTTTCTAAAGAGAAGTCAGGGTTGATCTCCTCTAGGACTGACCGGTTTGATCACTGCTAGTCTAGTCTAGTCTAGTCTAGTCTAGTCTAGTCTAGTCTACTCTACTCTACTCTACTCTACTCTACTCTACTCTACTCTTATTCTGTTCTGTTCTGTTCTGTTCTACTCTACTCTACTCTACTCTACTCTGTTCTGTTCTGTTCTGTTCTGTTCTGTTCTGTTCTGTTCCGTTCCATTCCGTTCCGTTCCGTTCCGTTCCGTTCAGTTCCATTCTATTCTATTCTATTCTATTAAAAATGGGTGAGAGGAATAGAGAATATTGCCTTTTCCTCTCCTTATAACCCCTTTTGCTGAGCAAGGTCTTCTTCGTTATTGATCTCATGACTCAGAAATCAAATTCCACCTTCCTCCAATCTCTGTGAAACTTTTATAGCCTTTAAGAGGTGTTTAGAGACCCTTCTAATTGATTGGTTAGGTCCTGGAAAAGAGCTGCTTATTACCCTCTATTCACAATAACCTTGATCATTTCTAAATTAATACCTAGAAATTTAAATTATGGGCACAACATGAGCACACACGCACACACACACGCACACAAACACACAAACATATTGCAAACGTTAGGTTAAATTTGTATGAGTGCTATGTTTAATTTGCCTTAGTGTTAACTTTTGCATATGGTTTTGTTGTTAAAAGTATGCAGCAATGTTAATGGATTGGGCTTTTCCTAAGGGCTATATTTTGTTTAATTGTATTGTGCTATGGTAAATGTATTGTCAACGCTGCTAAAATCGAATGTTCTTGCTCTGACAACATATGGAGATGCAGCCATTTTCCTTCTTATGTTTTACTCTTAGAATTAGATGATACTGGGTGGGGGAGGAATGTGCATGGAAGTTTAGTTAGACATAACAATATTGTAACTAGTGTGAGAACCAAGGTTTTTTGAAATAAGAGATGATAAGAAATGGTGGGTTAAAGAACTGGAGGGAAAGCCTATATTTCAAACTAATTGGAGAATGGGATTTATGACTGTTAATTAGAGGAGGGAATTGTGCTTTGATACCATGTGCTCAGAGGAGGGGAATTCAGATTTTGGCTTTTCCTATGTACGTGCCGATGCTATGCTACTCGAATAAAGATTCTTTAAGGTAAACAATGCCTCGAACTACTTTGAAGAGTTTCATCTGTCGGAACCATGACATATATTTAATAAAAAACAAAAACAACAAAGCCAAATATATTCATTCTTTTCTTCTTATTTCTGTTTGACAGTGAGGAATTACAGCTATGGGAAAAGCCATTTCTGGAAATAACACATGGAATAGAAGTAGGGACATGGGAAAACATGCAATATATTGTTTCTTATTAGGCAACTTTAGAACTTGAATTATACTTGCAAAAATCTATCCCAATAAATATTTTCTGTTTAAGGATTAATATGTGTTCCAGAAATTAGAAAGAGAAATAAGTCCAGAAACCTCATCTGTCTTCAGTAGTCTAAGCCGTGATAAATAAATAGAAATCTGTTTATGTCCTAAATTTCCTTAAGGATTAGAATATTTTTTAGTAATAATTTTTATTTAAAAAAGATTTGTGTGTAAATAATATAAACCAAAATTATAAAAAAAAGAAAGAAAAAAGAGAAAGTAAAAGAGAAGGTATTAGAAACAAGAAAGGAAAAATACATAAAGAAGTCACGCTTGGTCTTTACAGCAATTGCAAGCAAACTAATCTTCACATCTCTCTTTATATTTACATAATATTTCCCTTCTTCCGATATTCAACTCTTTTTAATCAGCAAACCCATAAATGACCAAGTATTTTTTTTTAATGCTTTCAGCAAAAAGTCTGTAAAAGATTTCCAACCTTGGATAAATTACTTGATATTCTTATCCTTGATTAAACAGGTCAAATTTGCCATCATCTTCACAATCCATTGGTTTCATTGTGGGTAGATTAGAATTGTTCTATATATAGGGGTGCGTATTTACATGCATGCACTTGCATGTACACACATGTATGTTTGTGCCTGTGTGTATGCGAGATGGATGGATGGATGGATGGATAGATAGATAGATAGATAGATAGATAGATAGATAGATAGATAGATAGATAGATAGATAGATAGATAGATAGATAGATAGATGTTAGAAGATAGATGATAGATAAAAGATGAATGGTAAAGATAGAAAGAGAAAGATGATGTTGACGATAGATAGATAGATAGATAGAGAGAGAGAGAGAGAGAGAGAGAGAGAGAGAGAGAGAGAGAGAGAGAGGTATAGAGAGATAGATAGAGATAGAGATAGAGATAGATAGATAGATAGATAGATAGATAGAGAGAGAGAGAGAGAGATGATAGATGTTAGAAGATAGATGATAGATAAATGATGAATGGTAAAGATAGAAAGAGAAAGATGATGTTGATGATAGATAGATAGATAGATAGATAGATAGATAGATAGATAGATAGATAGATAGATAGAGAGAGAGAGAGAGAGAGAGAGAGGTATAGAGAGATAGATAGAGATAGAGATAGATAGATAGATAGATAGATAGATAGATAGATAGATAGATAGATAGATAGATAGAAGAGAAATGGCCATTAGTATTAATTATAGAGATCTTACATTCAAAAGCAAATGCAGCTAAGAACCAGGATTTCAAGCTCTACAAATCCTAATACAAAATAAATATATTTAGAATGAAAACATGCAAGTCCAGACACTTGATTTGAGTAGATGTCGTGTAATCAGCCCATAATTGCACATATTTTTGCTGCAGAATATATATATTTTTCTGATCACATCACTAAATGCTTGAGAGTCAAACTTCTTTGCCAACCTACTTACTCTATTCATCCCACAATCTAAACTTAGTTTACCTTCAAGGTTATCTAATATTTTCAAAACCCTAAAAAAATAATAATAATCACCTACCCAAATATGATGAGAATGTAATGAGAAACAAAGAGAAGTTATTTTGGAGGGTCTTAAAATAGTTTGTAAATTGTCGGTGCAATTGTGCACTGCATTGTCATTCGGAAACAAAGCATTGTCCTCATTCTTTGGAGAGGAAGAGCATGAAAAATGTTTGCATAATGTCATTACAGACAAGTAGCGCACTGAATTATTCAGCACTATTTCATCATCATCCCCAGGAGTGGCACCGTATCAATAGTCACAATTAGCTATCCTGAACCAGCCCTTGTCTCAGAAAATAATATATCTTTTAAAATAGAGCATAATTTAAATTTGTTTCCCTAATCAGAGTTAGTGTTGCTCTCTATCTTCTATTTTTTTTAAAAAAAAAAAATTACTTGCAGCAAATCAAAGGATTTCAATTATTCTTTCACCGGAAAATGGACAAATCTGTCTTCTACAAAAGTCATTTTGTACCTTCTCGGAAAATTAGCCTTTTCATAAACATGACATTTTCTTCAAACCATCTGTCATTTTTGTTTTAATACTCTTCACAGATTGCTTTTTTATTGCTTCTAACTAATTTGAAGATATGTAATTTAAGAGTGTATGCCTTCATTATTGCAGGAATTTGACTTGTAAACCATCATTATAATATAATTGGATGCAATCCCAAAACACTATCGGCATTGACAAATTCATCATCAGTCAATTGCAAAAGGCAGCTTTACTTGGAACAGCTTATAGCCGGCATTTTGCTGACCATTGACTGAAGAAATATGACTGACTGATTGATTGATTGATTAATTGATTATATCTCGTGAATATAGCCTTAACACTATCAGACAACAATATCTGCCTATGCCAGGTCCTTGAGAAGAACTTGATAGTCCAGTCTAAATATCTGGCTATGCCATTTTTAAATTGTTTAATAATATAATGTAAAGCCCATTTTATAGTTCCTCATAGTGTATAACAGCATAAGTAAGACAAATATATTACAGATTATATTGGAAGGCAGACATTTTGGCTGATCTTAAATGTAAAAGTAAAAACAAAACAAAATCTTGGAAAACTCTAAAGAGCTTTTGTTTTCTTTAACTCAATTTAAAGATGTCTGTCTCCGTATATTTCTTTCATGTCTGTCATACCTTCTTTGCTTTTCTTTCTTTCTTTCTTTCTTTCTTTCTTTCTTTCTTTCTTTCTTTCTTTCTTTCTTTCTTTCTTTCTTTCTTTTTCCTTTTTTTAAAAATATGTACACTATTTATATAGCTCTAGTTGGTAGACCTATATAGCTACATAGCATTACCAATTATATAGCCATGTGGAGCTATCTATAATTTATCTTTCTAGATGTTCCTTGTCATTTAACCTCATTATCTCAGGAGGGGGAATTCAGATTTTTACAAGTATGCAGAGAAATCATATTCCTCTTCTATCTCAGTCTCACTAAGTGATACTTTCTCTTAGGGAGGAGTAAACAGTGCTCAGGTTTAAGCGGATTTCCGATTTCGTTGAGAATTTGTGAGTTTTGGTGGTCAGCTCAATAATTCAGTTTAGGCATCCATTTAGACTTTTATACTAGGCAATTCTTGACTAAGTGCCATTTGCTATTTTTCAACCTTCTTATCAGGATCCATTTCCTCCTTGATATATATATATATTTTTCATTCTGTCATCTTCTGAGTTATTGCCAGCCTGTTTTCTGAACTTTATAATTGCCAAATCAGGGTGCAAATGGCACTGAAATAGTTTGAAAGATTCCCAATATCTCTGTTGCTGTTCATTTCATGCAGTATCACTTCTACATTAGGTGTAAGAATAATATGTCTATGCCTGGACTGATTCCATAGTAACAACTAACTTCTTTTTATATGACATTTTTAGTCAGTCCCTAAAGTAAACTAAGCATGTTTAGTTTCTGCAGTAAAACAAAGGCCACATCTACATTAGTTTCTCTTCCCCCCCCCCCCCAGAATTACATGACATTTTGGTGTCCTGAATGTCTACATTAAATGTCTATATTTAGGTTTCTTTTTCTTTTCTTTTTTTTTAAAAAGCAGTTGGGTACTAGATGGTCTCTCTCGCCAATCTAAATGTTGATGTTAAAATTAAGACAAGACACTGCTCTGTTGTTTATATATGTAAACTATCTGTTTAGCTATACACACACACACACATATAACGAGTAGGCTGACTTGGTCGCTCAACAGCAAGAAACTGGTGAAGCGGGCACAGCAGCGCCTGCATTTTCTGCGTCACATGAGAAAAGCACATCTCCCTTCCCCTGTCCTGACCACTTTCTACAGGGGGACGATCAAGAGGATCGTCATACAGCATCACAGTCTGGTTTGGAAGCATCACTGCTTCAGACAGGAAGGCGGTGCAGAGAGTGGTGAGAATGGCCGACAAGATCATTGGCAGTTCCCTCCCTCCCATCCAGGACATAGCACAGAAGCATTGCTTGAGCAGGGTCCATAAGATTATCTGAGACACTACACATCCTCTTCACAACCTGTTTTCCTTGCTACCTTCTGGGAGGAGGGGGCTTCGTGGTATCCGTAGCAGAACATCCAGATTCAGCCATAGTTTCATTCCATACAGCATTAACCTTGGGAACTCTCAAGCTTCCTCCTTCCGTTATATATTCAAGATGGACAGTATTTAATATTTATTTGCTACGTATATGTAGGGATGTGGGTTTGTACATATGTTGTTCATAGTATGTTTAGGTGTGTGTCATGTATGTGTTTCACTTTGAGAGCGGGCAACTAAATTTCATTTTTGATGTGTGCCGTTGTGCCCACAGTAAAAAAAAATGACAATAAAGGTTATCTTATCTTATCTTATCTTATCTTATCTTATCTTATCTTATCTTATCTTATCTTATCTTATCTTATCTTATCTTATCTTATCTTGTCTTGTCTTGTCTTGTCTTGTCTTGTCTTGTCGTGTCGTGTCGTGTCGTGCCTTGCCTTGCCTTGCCTTGCCTTGCCTTGCCTTGCCTTGCCTTGCCTTGCCTTGCCTTGCCTTGCCTTGCCTTGCCTTGCCTTGCCTTGCCTTGCCTTGCCTTATCTTATCTTATCTTATCTATACACAGAGAGAGACAGAAAAAGACAAAGTGTGTGTGTGTGTGTATGTATGTGTGCGCTTGTAATTGTGCCAATGGTTTCAGTAGTCTGAAAACAAACTGATGAAGAGGAAGCAGGTACATCTTGCTGTGATACTTTATGTCCTATATGATATCAGAATAACAGAATAATAGAGTCGCAAGGGACCTCGGAGGTTTTCCAGTCCAACTACCTTGTCAAGTAGGAGACACTAAACCATGGTTCTCAACCTATGGACTGCGGACCCCTGGGGATCTACAGTGTTGTCACTTGAAGAAATGTTATGATTTAAATCTTGAGTGAAGTGTTGATGTTCCATGGCCACGATCCATGGCCACAAAAGACAGTTAAAGGGGGTCCATAGTGAAGAAAAGGTTGAGAACCACTGCCCTATGCCATTCTGGACAAATAATTGTCCAATCTCTTCTTTAAAAACCTCCAGTGATGGAGCACCCACAACGTCTGAAGGAAAGGCATTCCACTGATTAATTGTTCTTACTGTCAGGAAATTTCTCCTTATTTCTAAGTTGGTTATCTCCTTGATTAGTTTCCATCCATTGTTTCTTCTTTTACCTTCAGATGCTTTGGAGATTAGGTTGACCTCCTCTTCTTTGTGGCAGCCCCTCAAATATTGGAACAATGCTATCATGTCACCTCTAGTCCTTCTTTTCACTATACTAGATATACCCATACATCTACATTCTTGCCTTCCTCTGACTGATGGTCCTACCAAAGCTCATTTCAGCTTTCAAATGTGTTAGAAAATCACCCAACATATGATTTTTATTGGTGGTATCTTAAAATAGCAGTACTGGCTGCTTCTGAAACATGAAAATGAAAATGAAAATGAAGAAGAAGAAGAAGAAGAAGAAGAAGAAGA
Source organism: Protobothrops mucrosquamatus (assembly GCF_001527695.2). Taxonomy (NCBI): domain Eukaryota; kingdom Metazoa; phylum Chordata; class Lepidosauria; order Squamata; family Viperidae; genus Protobothrops; species Protobothrops mucrosquamatus. Next base: position 2,059,204 of record NW_015386465.1, read on the forward strand.
AGAAGAAGAAGAAGAAGAAGAAGAAGAAGAAGAAGAAGAAGAAGAAGAAGAAGAAGAAGAAGAAGAAGAAGAAGGAGGAGGAGGAGGAGGAGGAGGAGGAGGAGGAGGAGGAGGAGGAGGAGGTGGTGGTGGTGATATGATGGTGGTGATGACATATATTGAATCTCTCTTGCTCCTGAATAAGGTTTGCCTTTTCTTACTTTGAAAGCAATTTTAAATAAACACAGCAATGCTCAACTCAAATAATACCAAGTTATTTGTCAATCTAGGAGACCTTCTGGATCTAGGATGGATGGTAAATCTACATAGTTCTGGATGAACAGGTCAGCTTTCAGTTGTCATCTGAATGAAAGCCATGCATCTCTTATTGGGCACTATTGGGGAATTGTCACTGGTCAATGTGTTCTGAGGAAATATTTACTTAAGATTCTAGTGATGTTGTATTGGAAAATCATGCTTGCTTGCTTCTAAGAGCATCTTCTTCCTATGCTCAACACATGAGAATGAACATATAAAGGAGATAGATCAGAATGAAAAATAGATAACGTAAACAACTTTGTTGCTCATTTGGTTCAGGAAAAAATCATGTCTTCTCTAAGGCACAAAGCTCTTAGAGACTAACTGAAATGGTCTCGCTGAGGACAAAGAATTGAAGTTATTACTGTTGTAGAGAATGGTTTTTGCCTTCAAATACGGTAAACGAGCTAATGTCAGATGCAACATCTTCTTCAAATGAGGTCTCCATGGCATAGTTTACTTTGCATCTTAACTTACTTGTCTTATTCATCAAAAATATATTGCAATATATATGGTAATTATCTGTAATCACTTGTTAGAATGTACTAAATTAGATCTTTGGAATATTTGGAGGGAAGGATTAACAAACTGAAATCTTCAGTACATGAACACCAAGGGAAGAATATTTGGGAATCTATAGGCCAATTTTCTCCAGATTTACCATTTTTATTTTGCATTTATTGGACGCCCACGCGTCATTGCAGGAATGAATTGATTGATTGATTCAGCAAATGTGCTATTCAGAACGCAACATTCATTCCTATGGTGCAGCTCCCACTTGAGCAGAAATTATTTTACTTGTTAATTTTCCTCTGGAAGATCACAGATGCTCATGTTGTTTGAACTGTGCATCAATGATCTGGAAATTAGCAGAAAGACAATGAAAATGAATCTCACACCCTGCTATGAATGTGGCAAAAAAAAGTGTAATTCTTCAATTACACAAGCATTTTGAAAAAAAAAAATCACCTTGGCTGTATCTATAATTGAACCAATATATTGCCACTGGGAATATTGACTGGCGATCTTTTAAAAACCTATTCGCTCCTACATATGTTTAATTTTTCAATTTCTCCGCCCGTTATAGAGTAAACCAATGCAAAAGTTACCATTTTAATAATATAGCATTACATCGCTATATGTATAAAACTGATTTTCATTTGAGTTTTAGAGATTATCTCCTCCCTTCTTTGTTATTATTATTTTTTTTTGGTCTTCTTTCCTAATATGAAATATTAAAGTATTTTTTTTCTAAAATAACAGTAGAACTGAAAATAAAACAAAATGCACAGACTTAAAATGTTTAATTATTAAATTAATTAAGCATATAGTTGCAAATAAAATGTAACCCAGTTTGCAGACATAAAGATAGAAAACTGGGCATCTATTTTGGCATTTTTAATTGATAAGCCCTTGTTCAATGATCAGAACTAATAATTATGTCTACCCAGATGTATCTATTTGCACTTTAGATGGCTTGAAATGTTCACATAGTTTGATCTCAGTAAACCCACTTCCAACTCGGCAAGTACTTTAGTGGTTTCAAATTGTTTGCTAGTCTGAATTTTACTAGTGGGGTAAACCAGGCAGCCGAAGAGATCTGGACTATTTTAGTCACCTTAAAATGCTCATTCATTTTCAGAGAAAGCAAATGACTATCCATGTAGAATGGAATTAGAAGGTACAAGAAACAGTGAAAGAATTTGTCATTATATTGATTCATTGCACAATCAGCCAGTTATTTAGACTAGAATTGGCATTTTTATCCACCTATGAAGTCACTCCCAAGGACCTGGGATAGGCAGATATTGATGTTTGATGGTGTTAAAGGTGTCATCGCAGGATATAAGCCGGGGGTCTTCAAACTTGGCCCTTTTATGACTTGTGGACTTCAATTCCCAGAATTCCTCAGCCAGGCACGCTGGCTGAGGAATTCTGGGAGTTGAAGTCCACAAGTCATAAAAGGGCCAAGTTTGAAGACCCCCTGATGTAAACTGTTCCAAGTAAAGCTGGCTTTTGCAATTGACGGAATGTGATTTTGTCAATGCCGATGATGTTCAAGAGATGTTTTGTGTGTTTTGGGATTGCGCCCAATGTGTCAAGCTTCGAAAGACTCCTATGCTGTTTCTTCCATTATTGCTTCATAGTTTGCCTATAGACTCGGAGGGAGGAGAGGGGTGAATGGAATGCAGACCTCAGATAGAGGGCTGCGGGTCTGTGAGAACCAAGGTCGTTTGAGAGCTGCTTGCTAAGAACTGAAGACTCGCTCTCATAACAAATGTATAAAGTTTAATTGGACAATGTGACCTGCTGAGTTTAGGGGAAGGAGACTTCTATGCTTTTAATATACTGTTTTTGATGCCAATTAACCAGAGCTGGTTTTCCTTTCATCTGTGCCGAAATGATTTACTCAATAAAGTTTTGCATTAGAGATTTGATCATCTCAGCTGCGCTCACTTCCTTGGGTTCGTCAGCCGGAACCTTGACACAAGGTGCACATTGGATAAGATCAGTAGTGGGATTCAAATATGTGAACAACCGGTTCTCTGTGTGGATGCTGCTTCCGGAAGTCCATTCTGGGCCTGGGCAACAAACAATTAGCTACTGGTTCTGCCGAAGTGGTGCGAACCGGCTGAATCCCACCACTGGATGAGATACTATCTTTGCTTTCTTTTGCCACAATTCTACTTCTGTTTGCAGATCTTTGTATTTTGTTATTTTCTCCAGTTCTTCCTCTTCTATTCTATTCTTCTATCTCCAAGTTCTGCCACATCCACTATCCAAACTTCTTTGTCTTTGTTTTTATCAATAATTGCTAAGCTGGGTTTTTTTTTTAATGTCAGATGCTTCTCTGTTTGAATTCCAAAGTCCCAGAGCACTTTAGGTTCTTCGTTTTCTATTAGTTTGCCTATTTTGTGGTCCCAGCAGTTTTTGCTTGCAGGCAAACCATATTTCTTGCAGATGCTTCAATGCACTATGGTTGCTACTTCGTTGTGCTGCTGTTTGTAATTCTATGCACTCTCACAGCAGCTAAATAGTCTATTGTTTGTTCAGCTTCTTTGCAGTGGTTGCATTTGCTGTGTATTGCTGTCTTCTCAATTCTGTCTATGAATTTGTTCTTAAGACTTCGCCTTATGTAGCTAGAATTAACCTCTCTGTCAATTTTCCTCCTCTTGGCCATTGCCATGTCTTGTTATCTCCTCCTCCTCCTCCTCCTCCTCCTCCTCCTCCTTCCCCCTGGCCATGTAATAGTTTGCTTTGCTGTGTGTCTCTTTTCTATTCTTCATTGCACTTTTCTTGTAGGGCAGTTTGGTCTTTCCAATATTCACTATTCACTATTCATGGTATACTAGCTTCAGTGCATCTTCTTCAGAGTCCTTCAGATATTATTGTTGTTGTCATTTTGGAGGGGGAAAATTATACTTTGCAATTGGGTAATTGTTACTTGTGTATTCAGACTTTTGACCATGCCGATACTTTGTAACTAATAAACATGTTCCTTGGGCTTCTGCTTTATTTGTCTCTGTCACTCGGAACCTTGACATAGGGTTAGGATCAGAAAAGAAGAAGAAGAAAAGAAGAAAAATGACTCATGCAGAGTAGCTAATTTCAGATAGAGGTTCATCATTAATGTAATCTAGAGAGTAACCTATGTGCAACGTGGCCCTTCAATTGTTACCCCATAAGTGGCAAAGCATATCGTAAGCAGCACTACTATCCTTTTTCCCCCCTCCTTGATTTAATAAAATGACAACAACAATAATATCTGAAGGACTCTGAAGAAGATGCAAGCAATCACATTCCGCAATCATTTAAAAGGTGGGCTTTTTTTATATAACACCCAGTCCCTGGTCGCAGGAGTAGTAGATGACCTTGGTTCCCACAGGACAGAAGAGTATTTTGATTAATGAAGCACCTGGGCAACTGCCCCTCCGTTCTATGTGGCAACCTAGAATGAGAAGAAAAATGGCTGCAGCCACGCTCATTGTAGAATTGACACCCTACTTGGCTTCCATTCTTTATACTCTCAATATGGTTATGGTATCTATTCATACTTCAGCTACACTTTTATTATGTCCATGTGTCTGCCTGCAGTTTTTATATTTTCAGCATCTAGTCCTTAGGTCTGACTTTATATATTCACAACTAAAGGTATGGTACTCGAGGAAAACAATGGAAGCATTGACACAAATTTTGTTCAGAATCATCTATTGTTTACTTCATAACTATGTTTTGCATTTATAGAGGTTCCCAAGTGTTCGTAGAAGGGAATATATATATATATATATATATATATATATATATATATATATATATATA
>NW_015386465.1:2064235-2067614 GCF_001527695.2 Protobothrops mucrosquamatus
ATCCTCTACTGATGTGGGTATTTCCCTATTTCTTGCCCATGACCGAGTGATCGTAGCTCCAATCCGCTTTCTCCCATCCTCCTTGTTGTTAGAAGTGAGGGAAGGAGAATCAATCCTCCCCCTCCTTCCATTCACCTCCCGACCAATTCTAACCAAGCTGTTAATACAGTGATCGGGGGTTATGATTTTCTCCCTTCTTATATTCTTATATTCTTATATTCTTATATTCTTATATATATATATATTCCAGCCATATCCTCTCTATATACTTAGAGACTATCCCACTATTTTCAGTTGGATTTACTTTAAAAGAGATGAGTTGTGTTTTGTTGCAATATTCATTTTAAGACTTTCCTAAATCCTAACTTTGTCTCCTTTTGTCAGATGTATGTTTACTTCTTAATAACAAAGCAATCACAACTGCAATTATTTACCCCAGGAAACAATAACTGAGGGAATTGCACTAGTGAATAGTCCAACAGAATCATCAAAACTATAATAGCACCATGTGCTGTTATTTTATGTATTATCATCATTGTACATGCCATTTTATAAAGTTCAACAATGATGGGAATAAAAGAAATGTTTGTTTTTAACAATGAATTCAATATCAGTTAATTATCACTATTGGTCAATGAAGAGTTTGTGAACAAAAGACAGCAGGAATTAATGTGAGATGTACCGGTATATAGTTTCCCTCTTGTTATCTCTTTCTCTGTGTGTTTAGTGTTGGTTGTTTTTCAAATCTCCTTCTCTTATGCTTCTTCTTATGTATTTTGTATTTTTTTTTTTAAAAAAAATCTGTTTATAAAACTTGTTAGGAAAAAATATTTTAATAAAAGAATATAATTGAAAGAAAAAAACCAATGATGACCAAGATTTAGTGCACATTTAATTACATTTTGCAGTAGAATGAAATATGTCCAGGTTGTAAATTGATATTTTGGTGGGATTATGTTTGAAGAGAAGAGCATTGGGCAAAGTACAGGCAAAGTCTCCCTTGAGACAAATCAAATTCTTCATGACTTGATGAATACATCTGTGCAGTTTTCTTGGCAATAACATCAGTTTGGCTCGTTTGTGGAGATTCTCAGTCATCCAGGTCATCGTTGTCCCAAAGGTGCTTTTTTATGAGGCAGATGGACTTATTTTTTTCTCTTTGAAGATGTTTTGCTTCTTGGATGAGAAGTGAAACATCTTCAAAGAGAAAAAAAAGAAGTCCAGTTACCTCATGAAAAAGCACCTTTGGGATCAGTTTGGCTTATTATCATCTTCTGGATGTTTCTTCCAGAAATATCAATAATTTTGATATTTCTGTTCTTGATATCACTCAATATCAAGCTTTCTGCCTTGGGTTTTCTTGGACGTTTCTCATCCAATTGTTAACTAGGTCTGACCCAACTTAAAGTTTTAAATCACCCTAATTTGGCTAGGTAGCACCACCTGCCTCAACTGAGAGAAAGTATAAGTTAGCTTATTGCTATCATTTTTCTTGCCTTTATATCAGGGGTCTTCAAACCTGGCCCTTTTATGACTTGTGGACTTCAACTCCCAGAATTCCTCAGCCAGCGTGCCTGGTTGAAGAATTCTGGGAGTTGAAGTCCACAAGTCATAAAAGGGCCAAGTTTGAAGACCCCTGGGCTAGCTGATTCAGAATTGTAATTCAGGATGGAAAATCGTAGAAACGACAGTAACTCTGATGTTGTTGTTCTAGAATAGCAGCTCACATATTTTCCAGGCAATAAAACCCAGATTCACTTGCTGGAATTCCAAATTAGAAGTCAACAAGGTTTGACAAACTGGCGCTGGCCTTGACGGACAAGCAAATCTGGCATAGACCAGCTCTTGATGTTCATCATTTAATGATTTAGAAATAATAGCGACTGCTCAAGAGTTTGAGAAATGGCATATACATTTGACTATCAGTCATTAGACGGCCAAAACATTAGTCTCAATTTATTTCTATACCATAAGGTCTTCACTACTCTGCTGTCATTTTTCTCATCCCCTCCATTTTATTTTGGGCTTTTTTTTCATTTTCTTCTTATGGGGAATGCAAAGTAGCTTGTGTGTGACACATACATCATCAAATATTATGCCCCCCTAGATAGCTTATCTCTTCTGTGTTGCTTTCTGTCTACTGGGGGCAACTAGGCCAGGCATCAGCTGGATGCTAGTGGCTCTTTCAATCAGCAACAGCCTATCTGATGTTTCGGCATGAGCTTTGCCAGGTTGTGTGTGAAATGCTAATTATTGTTATTGGCTGTTGTTATTTTTCTTTTTCTGCTTATGTTCTGGCTTCTAGCGGCCCCCTCCTCAGTGGGGTACGGTTAATTGCTGTGAAAGAAAATATATCTGTGAAGGAGGGAGAAAAATGTAAAAGGATTTTCTCTTCCCTTCCATAAGCTGTAAAGCTGTATTTGGGATTCTTTTCCCAAATAAAAGAAGATTGGAAATACTTGCCCTAGTTTATAGAGCGCTAGAGTATTGTTTGTTTGTTTTTTTTCCTTTAGATTGCTATGCAAGTTATAATTACACAATATGGGAGATATGTTTTTCTTATTAGAAATAAGGATCTCTTTATTTGCTTCCATGGCTGCTTCTTTACAGATCTAGGATCGTACACTTAATGTTTAGAAAACTATTTAGAACTGGTGTTCATGTCAAATAAAATCCATGCCATAAGAGACAGAAGATTTTAGAATTAGGGTTTTTCTCAACTCCCTTGGAACTCCTTGCTTTCTTCATGTGACATCACAATAGCATTGTTAACTTTATTATCTCAAGGTTATACATGGAAGTTATTATTAATTAGATTTGTATCATACCTTTGTTTTGGACAATTTAATATAGTGTTATATGTATGTGTATAGTCAGTCAGTCTGTCTGTCTGTCTTTTTTCTATCTATCTATCTATCTATCTATCTATCTGTCTGTCTGTCCGTCCGTCCGCCCGCCCGCCCGCCTGCCTATCTGTCCGTCCGTCCGTCCGTCCGTCCGTCCGTCCGTCCGTCCGTCCGTCCGCCCGCCCGCCCGCCTGCCTGCCTGCCTGTCTGTCTGTCTGTCTGTCTGTCCGTCCGTCCGTCCGTCCGTCCGTCCGTCCGTCCGTCCGTCCATCTCTGTCTGCCTGCCTGCCTGCCTGCCTGCCTGCCTGCCTGCCTGCCTGCCTGCCTGCCTGCCTGCCTGCCTGCCTGCCTATCTATCTATCTATCTATCTATCTATCTATCTATCTATCTATCTATCTATCTATCTATCTATCTATCTATCTATCTATCTATCCATCATCTCTATATCTGTCTGTCTGTCTGTCTGTCTGTCTGTCTGTCTGTCTGTCTCTGCCTGCCTGCCTGCCTGCCTGCCTGCCTGCCTGCCTGCCTA
>NW_015386465.1:2068482-2070773 GCF_001527695.2 Protobothrops mucrosquamatus
TCTGTCTGTCTGTCTGTCTGTCTGTCTGTCTGTCTGTCTGTCTCTGCCTGCCTGCCTGCCTGCCTGCCTGCCTGCCTGCCTGCCTATCTATCTATCTATCTATCTATCTATCTATCTATCTATCTATCTATCTATCTATCTGTCTGTCTGTCCGTCCGTCCGTCCGTCCGTCCGTCCGTCCGTCCGTCCGTCCGTCTGTCTGTCTCTGCCTGCCTGCCTGCCTGCCTGCCTGCCTGCCTTATCTATCTATCTATCTATCTATCTATCTATCTATCTATCTATCTATCTATCTATCTATCTATCTATCTATCTATCTATCTATCTATCTATCTATCGGCTGAAAGCCTGACTGCCCCAAGACCAGCCAGCCAGCTTCCATGTCTTGGGTTCTAATCCAGCACTTTAAACACTGCACCAAACTGGTTCTCATTTCTCACTTAATGTATTACTAGAGGGAGAACTTGACCCAAGGATGTCATCTTGGTTTAGCCACTCTTGGTAACGTCAGGTACTTTCAGAGAATAGCTTGTAACTGTTTGCAAAGCAAATTGATCCTCTCCCTGCTGGTCATTTGACACGGTGTGAGCAGCCATGCTGAATCATGGCTTCCTCTGGACTTCAGATCAACAGGATTTCTTTTGCAAAGAAAACACCTGTTGGCAAGTAAAGCAGAGGTGACTGAGTTTTGTTTTGAGTTCAGTGGGAGGTCAATAGCACAACACCGAGCAAGGAAAAGAACGCTCTTTTTTAATACTTTTTTTTTGTGTACAAAGAACATAAAAACCAACATAAGCTAATCAAGACTGAAAGCAACACGGAAAGAAAAGAAGAAGAAGAATGGGAAAAATGCAGAAAGAAAGAAGAAAAAAGAAATAAAAAGAAGCTGCCGATTGCTTTTGCAACAAATATAAGTAGAATTACAAAATTATATCTCACTCTGTAATTACAAAAGAAAGTTTGTTTGTTTTTCTATTTTCCAGTTTTTCTTTTTTTATCATAAAAACCTTGCAATGAATGTTCTGATTGAATATCATTCTCCATAAATGCTTTAAATTTGTAGTACAGAACACGTCAAATTATCCTGATATTTCTAAGTTACATCTTAATGGATACAGTACATAACTTTCTGTTAAGCTAGTCTGATTTCTGTAGACGAGGTTGATCTGATCTTTGCTGAGATCCACACGCTTAGTGACTTAAATTACTATCCAAAATTAATTTATCTCAGGACATTCAAATCCCCCTGGTCTAGGGCAGTGAAGTTCAACCTCAGATTTTGCAGCTTAACACCCAACAGTTGAGTACAAAGCTTTGTATACAATATTTTGTTTTGGGAAAGTTTGACCAGAACTGACAAAATGGATACCTGACACTGAATTTCACAAGACTTCTCCTTGAGTACAAATGTATATAGCTACTGGCTTGTCATCCATCCTTTCTGATAGTTCCGTATCTTTCTTCATTCGTCTGCCATACAGGAGAAGAACTAAAAGAACTGAAGCAGAGAAATTAAATAAAATGTCAATAAAGAAGAAAGAAAAAGAAATAATTAAAGTGACTTCTCATCTTGTTTACCCCAAGCACAACCAAACTTGATATCTGCCCACTTCCTTTAAAGATGTATTATATAGTGCGTATCTTCCCTTATCACAACCCTTATCATAAATCCAAAAATCATTAACCCCGATGTCAGAAAAAAATCATAAAGGGTTTCCAGAATTTTAAAGAAATATTTCTTACTTTAACTCTGATCAAACGAGTCAACTTCATATTCTTTTCTTCTGTTCCACCGGCTAACATTCTTCATCCCTAATTTAACATTAAGATGTTGCAGGAGAAGCTATCTCTGGCCAAATCTTCTTTCACACATCACAATATTTTTTTTTTGTTCCCTCAAGACTTTAAATCAGGGGTCTTCAAACATGGCCCTTTTATGACTTGTGGACTTCAACTCCCAGAATTCCTTAGCCAGGCACGCTGACTGAGGAATTCTGGGAGTTGATGTCCACAAGTCATAAAAGGGCCAAGTTTGAAGACCCCTGCTTTAAATGCTCTTTTTGTAAGTCCAGTAACAGGTCATTTACTTATGTTTTATATATATATATATATATATATATATATATATATATATATATATATGTAGGTCTTTAGTTATTCGGGTTTTCTCCCGCGTAGAATTAAAAGTACCTTGGCGACGTTTCGACGAAGTCACATTCGTCATCTTCAGGCTGGTGTCTTCAGCTTCGTGCTCCTAAGAGTGGTGTGTGATCGCAGCTGTTTCTTCCTTTTAA
>NW_015386465.1:2072796-2112137 GCF_001527695.2 Protobothrops mucrosquamatus
TCTGTCTTCTTCCTCTCCTCTCCGCCCCTCTTTTTCCCACTTTCTCCGGTCGTACGAGTCCTCCGTGTCCCGTTCCTCCCCCCCCACACTCCCCTTTTCTCGCTGTGTTACTGGTTCTACTGCCCCCTGCTCCCTATCCCCCTCCTCTTGCTCCCCCTCCTCGCTTCCGATCCAGTTGTCATCCTTCGTCTCCTTCACCTTGTCATCCTTCGTCTCCTTCACTTTGAAAGTGCTCAAAGATCTGGTTGATTTCCCTGTAAAGAAAGAGCACCTGACTTGAGTTTTGGTCAGTGAAAAGAAGGCAAGCAAAAGTTTGCTATGTCTTCTTTTTTTTTAAAAAAAAAGTTAAAGTTAAAAAAAGTCCTTTTGCCCCTCATTTGGGCATCATCGTACAATTGTGGCTAAAGTAAGCAAAAGGCAGTTTTGATTTCTTAAGTGGCAAAATCAAAAAGTATATTGTTAATATTATGACCATCGTTATTGCTGCTCCTGTTGTTATTATTACTACAACTATTTACTTTTGTGAATGTTTTAAACAGGTTGCACTGGAGTGCTTGTCTGTTTAAAATTTGATCATGTCATGTTTAGTAATAAATTCAGATATTTGGTGGGTAAAAAAAAAAAATCAACACAGATCTAGTTTAGATCATTGATTCCGGATGAAAGAGTGCCAAAACGAGTCAGCCACTCGAATCACAGTTGCTATGGAATCACCAAAGCAATCAACTCATAGTACAGTTTGATGGAATTTATTATCCTGATGGTTCCATATGATGAATCAGTCAATTCAGAGACACCTCCAAATCCTTTTGAATCAGTTCTCTGAATTGAATTGTCACACAGATGTATGCACATACATTGCCCTGTGGGAAGAATACAGAGAAAGAAATGTTTTGGGGGATATTAAAAAGGCAGAATATACAGTACTTCCCCAAAGGAATAATGGAGAAGATCTTTAAAAAGGCAGAAGCTTCTCCACACATACACACACCCCAGCCAGAGGGCCCCAGAGGGTATAAAAACCCATTCCCTGCTACATGTGGTCACTCTCTTTTTTTCCAGAGCCATCTTTCTGTCTGGCTCTCCTCTTCAATAAACTACAACCTTCTTTTTAAAGCAGTCTCCATTTTGTTTATTCCTGGCTTGGACTGGATCCTGATGAAGATTTTTCCTTCAACAGCCCTATGTCCTTCAGTCAAAGCTAAGATCCTACGAGATACTTTTGAGCCTTAGAGAAATTATCTATTTGAGGCCCAAGCAGACAATTTCTCCTTCATCCACAGCAAATGTGCTCTGCCAGCAACGTCAGAATCCCACCATGTTTGATTTACACTGTTAAATATATTTCTTTGCAAAAAAGCAAACCTTCTACAAGGCAAATCATCTTAGTCTAGAAAATCATGTTTGTTATTTAAATAGAGAACTTGTTTGCTTTTATATCTATTTTAGCTTGATTGCATCAAAGGATGGCACCTACAATGTAAATTGAGTGAAAATTAACTTGCTCTCCACTTTTCAGAAAAGAAAAATCGGGACTATGACTAACAGACAGTAATTCAATCATGATTTTTCTCAGTTATCACAACTCCCATCTTCGTATGTTGACACTAACGTTTCCTTGATTATTCACTTTTCTATAGACCTGTCATATCTTCATTTGTTGTAGGCCAGGGGTAGGCAACCTTGGCTCGTTTATGACTTGTGGACTTCAACTCCCAGAATTCCTGAGACAGCATAGCTGGGAGTTGAAGTCCACGAGTCATAAAAGAGCCAAGTTTGCCTACCCCTGTTGTAGACTATTCTACCTGAGAACTTCCTTGTGAATGTTCCTTCCATCTGGATATATTCCAGTAAAGAGAAATTCCTTGCCTATGGGCTCCAGCACAAAAGAGTAAACCTCTGTTCCCAGTGACTGGAACCAGACTGGATCTTGTAGAAACATTCATATATAAACTGAGAGTTATGAAAAAGGCAACATGATTGTGTGTATGTATGGGTACGGATACTAAGAGGTGAACCCATAGTTTGCTATATCCTCACAATTTGAGGACTGGAGTTAATGCCAATGATTTTTTTCCCAGTTGTCTAACCTTTAGTTTATGCTATTATCCTAAACCCGTTCCCTAGGTTTTCTCAACTATCAGCATGTTGTGATTAACAAGAACCTTTTCGAACATAGATGCTGAAAAATAGAAAATGAAGGGCTATTATTTTCTACTTTTTTCATACTGAATTTCCCCGGCCCATTGGATCCTTATGCAATTCTTCTTCTTTTTTTTCAGGAGAAAAAAACTGTAAAGGGAGAGACTATTTCCATTATAATTGCTTTTTTCTTTGCTTGTGATATATTTCTATTAAAAAAAAAACACTTCTTAGGGACTGACTAAAAATATATCAGTATTCATTTTTCCCCTCTTTTTTTTAAAAAAAAAATTAGCACGGCTAAATAACATTTTATTGACCCCATTTCATGCAGTCTCTATAGGAACTGGTAACTAAAATAGCATTTTAAGTTACAGTGATTCCTTAAGAAATGGAAAAAGCAAGGTCACAGTTGGTTGATTTTTTTTCTTGTTGTCTACATTGCTTGCCTCTTTAACATGAAGCTTATTCTTAGCTGATAGGTCAACTGGACTGGATTGAAGGATTAATTTCTCTGTAGAGAAAATGATACAGGAAAATATGATGTAACAGAACTGTAAATAAGAGGGCAGGTTATATGCTTGGTAAAATAAGAAGTTCGGTTTAGAGGTTAGGAGCGATAAACCTTAATTCCCATCCCAAAGATGCTTTTTCCCGAGGCAACTGGACTTTCTTGTTTTTCTTTGAAGACGTTTCGCTTCTCATCCAAGAAGCTTCTTCAGCTCTGACTGGATGGTGGGGGAAATGGAAGGATTTATACTCCTTGCAGAAAGCTGGTTATTTGCATTTTTTTAGTGAGCCCGTTAAAGCTACCTACAGGCTTATCTGTGTCTTCAGGGTCAGCTGAGTGGTGCAAATAGCTGTGGAGCCTTCTTCGAATTGTTGAAAGGACTGTCTTGTAGACTGGAGATAGATGATGTCGTATCCCTCCCCCTCTGTTGAGAGAGGGCTGTTCAATGTTGACATAGATGGCCTCTTTGACCCCTCTTTCATCTATGTCAAAATTGAACAGCCCTCTCTCAATAGAGGGAGAGGGATCTGACATCATCTGTCTCCAGTCTACAACACAGTCCTTTCAACAGTTCCAAGAAGGCTCCACACCCATTTGCACCACTCAGGTGACCCTGAAGATACAGACAAGCCTCCTGGTAGCTTTAACAACTCGCTAAAAGAAGGCAAATGTACAGCTCTCTGCAAGGAGTATAAATCCTTCCATTCCCCACCATCCAGTCAGAGCTGAAGAAGCTTCTTGGATGAGAAGGGAAACATCTTCAAAGAAAAACAAGAAAGTCCAGTTGCCTCCTGAAAAAGCATCTTTGGGATAACTATGACCTGGATGGTTGAGAATCTCCATAGACCAGGGGTAGGCAACCTTGGATCTTTTATGACTCGTGGACTTCAACTCCCAGAATTCCTGAGCCAGCCATGCTGAGGGGAAAGGAAGAGGTTTCCAAGCTGAGCCATGCTGGCTGAGGAATTCTGGGAATTGAAGTCCGCAAGCCATGAAGGGGCCATAGTTCCCCCATGCTGGCTCAGGAATTCTGGGAGTTGGTCCACGAGTCATAAAAGAGCCAAGATTGCCTACCCCTGCCATAGACACTTAATTCCCATCCATAAAACACCATATTTTATTATTGAAAGAGCATGCAGACTTGAAAAGTAAGTTTTCTTCCTCTCCGTCTCTATTTTTAATCGACATTGTTCCTATAATAACTAAAGCTGAAGTGCAGTGCTGGCATCTCAGACCCAGTTGTGCTCTTAATTGAGTGTTTGAAATATGGTAATTACTGTTTTTTTGTCCTGTGAGTTACAAGGTTGAGATGGGTGATTATATGCATTTTTATAAATAAATAACCTGGGAAAATTGACCCTAAGTCTCTGTGTGTTTTATATGTATCAGACATATTGCCCCCTAATTGCAATGGTCAGGGATGTGAACTTAAACTGGCAAAGGAACAAATGGGATGCATTAGGTTAAGTACAGTTTTTCTCCCTGCCCTGTGCTTAGCACTGATAGACCTTTCATTAAAATGTAAGCCTGGTGCTTTTAATATGAACTTGTTGACTTAGTTCACTCAATGAGCATATGACCATCTCTGTGTAGGATCAGAAATGAGTTCCAGCTAAACCTGGTTGATATTTGGATGGGGAAACTACCAAAGAAAATCAGAGATGGGACATAAAAAGACATTATGATAGAAAACAGAGGCAGGTCAGGTCTGCGCAGATACAGTAGTGGCCAAAATTGTAGAAACCTTTTGGGAAAAGTGTACTTTTGACGTTTGATGGCTAATCACCACTTTTTGGGGGGAGTAGTACCATAAAATTATATATCAATGGAAAGATAATTTAATCAAGAATGTAATGCAACAAAGTTTGTTCAATTGTCTGTACTGTATTCTATGAAAAGTTAAAGCCAAATAACCAGAAAAAGGAAGCACAACTTGCTTAGGTTGATATCAGGTAGCTTTCCTTCATCTGATTGCAGCCAATGAACATGAGTGTTTAGAGAGCCAATCAGGTGTCATCTTGTTTTGGCAAGTAGGATTCAGTGATTGATGTCCTGTATTGAAGCTGAAAGGAGGACATTTGTCAGTGTGTTATGTGATCGCTATCAAGTTGGTTGTTGCTTTTTTGTGTTCTTTCATTTAGTGAGCTTGTAAAACGTAATAAAATTAAAGTAATGGCGCAAAAAGTTGACTGGTTGCCCAGAAAGTGATGTAAAATAGTATTATTAAGTGAACGAGGCTACAGTTATAAAGAAATTAGAAGAAACATTGGTGGAAACTTAACCAAAGGTGGTATTTCTACTGTACACTTTTCCCAAAAGGTTTCCACAATTTTGGCCACTACTGTATAGTATATGTATGAAGTTTGCAGGAATTATGGGAGTTTGAGGAAGGACAGTGTTTTTTTTAACCCCTTTACACATATATACAACCACACACATAGATAAATGTCAATATGAGTAGGTGAAAATTTTGGGAGAGGCATTTAATATTTTCTAGATTGGTATTTCTGCCCTTCAAGAGTAAGCATTTCTTTTGGAAGTTTTTAGATTTGGCTTTGTTTCTGGTTAACAGCTTTCCTTTTGCCCCTCTTTGGTGATTTTACCACCTTATATTTGTCTTGTTGATCTTATGACTTGACTAGTGAGATGTTTAAGGTAAGGTAAGATAAAATAAGATAACCTTTATTGTCATTTTTTTTTACTGTGGGCACATTGGCACACATTAAAAATAAAATTTAGTTGCTTGCTCTCAAAAGTGTACACATACATAACACACATTTAAACATGCTATATACAACATATATAAAGGCTTTGGGAATGGACCTTAACAGCTGGGAATCCTTGACCTCTGATTGTTCAGCCTGGAGGCTAAAGATGCAGCATAGCCTTCTCCAATTTGAAGAGACACTTTGAGGCAAAGAGGCAATCCCGGAACCAGCAAAACCTGGGGTCTGGACAGGGGACAGATTGTATCTGCCCTCAGTGTGGAAGGGACTGCCATTCTCAAATTGGCCTTTTTAGCCACACCAGATGCTGCCTTAGGACCTCTTTCCAGAGCATGATACCATAGTCTCTCGAGACTGAAGGATGCCAATGATGATACAATACAACATATATATATATATATAAACCTTCACCCTTACATATAAATAACATGTAATACTTAATCACTGTCCATCTTGAATACATAATGGAAAGAGGAAGCTTTAGAGTTCACAAGGTTAATACTGTATGGAACAAAACTGTGATTGAATCTGGATGTTCTTCTACGGATACCACAAAGCCCCCTCCTCACAGAAGTTAACAAGGAAAATAGGTTGTGAAGAGGATGTGTAGCATCCCAGACAATTCTGCGGATCCTGCTCAAGCAACGCTTCTGTGCTATGTCCTGGATGGAAGGGGAGGGAACTACCAATAATCTTTTCTGCTATCCTCACCACTCTCTGCACTGTCTTCCTGTCTGAAGCAGTGATGCTTCCAAACCAGACTGTGATGCTGTATGACAGGATGCTCTCAATCGTCCCTCCGTAGAAAGTGGTGAGGACAGGGGAAGGAAGATGTGCTTTTCTCATGCGATGCAGAAAATGCAAGCGCTGCTGTGCCCGCTTCACCAAGGTCTTGCTGTTGAACGACCAAGCCAGCCTACTTTTTAACTGCACACCCAGGAATTTGATACTGGTAACCATCCCCACAGGTGAATCATTAATATACAGAGGAGTGTGGCTGTTTTGACAAGTGTCTGAAAGCTGAACTCAACAGAAAAGTTTTGCAACTTTGCAACTCACACATATGACCGCATTTTAGCGGTGATATTTGCTTTTACCATATCTCTGAACACTTTAGGATGCTGATTTTAGTCTTAGAAGTTTCTAACAGATTTTTAATGGGCTTCTCTCAAAGTTATTGTTGTTGTTAGTTGTGAAGTCATGTCCGATACATTGCGACTCCATGGACAACGTTCCTCCAGGCCTTCCTGTCCTCTACCATCTTCTGGAGTCCATTTAAGCTCATGTCTACTGCTTCAATGACTCCATCCAGCCACCTCATTCTCAGTCGTCCCCTTCTTCTATTGCCCTCAATCTTTCCCAGCATTAGGCTCTTCTCCAGTGAGTCCTTCCTTCTCATTAGGTGGCCAAAGTATTTGAGTTTCAACTTCAGGATCTGGCCTTCTAAAGAGCAGTCGGGGTTCATCTCTTCTAAGACTGACCAGTTTGAATGTCTTGCAGCTGAACGCCAAAGAATTGAGGCCTTTGAATTATGGTGCTGGAGAAGACTCAAAGTTATACCCTATGCCTAAAGGTAGGAAATGTGTTTTTGTAGCAGTTCTCATGTTGTACAGTTTGCAATACTGAAATCAGCAAGCATAAGAAAGCATCGTCTAGCACATACGAAAGCAAAGCCAAAACTGTTTTACTTGTGTATAGGTTTTGCGATATGATTTGATGCACTGATTTATTTAACTTACTTGGATTTGCCCAGATTTTTTTGGAAAATGTATTTTACAATACATAGTACTTCTATATTAAGTTTTCAAAACTAAACCACTCTAGGGACTGACTGTAATGTTGTGGAGAAAAAGAAAACATTAAAACAGGAAAAAGAGGCTGGTTTATTTGTTGTTGTTGTTGCAATAAAGGAAAAGAAGACCTAAGTGAGATGGGCAGTATTGAAATGTGATGAATAAATAAAAATCAAGAACTGCCCCTGGGTTGGACTGAAGTTTAATTGTACATAATTGTTCACACAAATCCACACGAATACTTACCAATAAGATGGAAATGGCTGAAAAATAAACCATAAGTTCCTCCATTTGCATTGGAGAGAGCAATCATGGCTAAAATTATATATGCCATCTCACAGCTAATGTACAATATTTATGCGATGCCAGTTATGCCATTTGCATCCTGGAAAACTGCCCCATTTTATATCCTGAATGTGCACTGTATAAAAAAGAACCCTACATTCAAATGGTCCTCCTCTGTTTGTTACATCCGTCAATTTATCATAATCATGCCCTGTGCTAAGCACATTGGGCTACAAGTGTCATCCACAATTTTCAGTCCACAGCTACAGTGTCTGCATCCTTCCATTTAAGGTTCATGTTTTTCAAATCCTTCTGAAATGTTTGATGCCACATTTTCTTTGGCCTTCATCTTTTACTCCAACAATCTGGTGGTATCCAACTGATTGCGGTTTTTGCTGGATGTAGTGTGGTGGTCTTGCCTGTTTTCTCCTATCTATATAGTACCAAAATTCTCATTGTGTTTACCTGTTTGTATATTTGTACCATCAAATTAGCCTAAACAATGCATTATAACAGAACATTTTTTTGAATCAAGCGACCTAAAATCTGCTAGCTTAAAGAAATGCATAAAAAAAACCCGTACGACTCATTTGTCCTATGGAAACTGAAATTTCTATGGTAGAGTAGAGTAGAGTAGAGTAGAGTAGAGTAGAGTAGAGTAGAGTAGAAAAGAATAGAATAGAATATAATAGAATAGAATAGAACAGAGTAGAGTAGCGTAGCGTAGCGTAGAGTAGCGTAGCGTAGAGTAGAGTAGAGTAGAGTAGAGTAGAGTAGAAAAGAATAGAATAGAATAGAATAGAATAGAATAGAATAGAACAGAGTAGCGTAGCGTAGCGTAGCGTAGCGTAGCGTAGAGTAGAGTAGAGTAGAGTAGAGTAGAAAAGAATAGAATAGAATAGAATAGAATAGAATAGAATAGAATAGAACAGAGTAGAGTAGCGTAGTGTAGCGTAGCGTAGAGTAGAGTAGAGTAGAGTAGAGTAGAGTAGAAAAGAATAGAATAGAATAGAATAGAATAGAATAGAATAGAATAGAATAGAATAGAACAGAGTAGAGTAGCGTAGCGTAGTGTAGCATAGAGTAGAGTAGAGTAGAGTAGAGTAGAGTAGAGTAGAGTAGAATAGAATAGAATAGAATAGAAATTTTACTGTCATTTTGAATGTACCCTAATCGACATACATTAAAATGAAATTTTATTGCATACAGCTCTCAAAGGGTCACCACCTCCAATATACACTACATAAATATGACAAAAATAAATAAATAAATAAATACAGAATTATGCATATGCCCACATATATTATATGACACAGAGAAACAACACACTCTAGTTCGGATTATGTATACATGTGCATGGCGAGCTGATTTGTTGAGCTGATTTATATTTGCAAAGTTGTGATTGTTGCATCATGTGATTGTGATTTCTGATGCTCCCTTCCTATGAGCAAAGTCAATGGGGAAGCCAGAAGGAAGTTAAACATCAGTCCCATGTTCACTGCTTATCTGTGATCTTTCTGTCTATCTGGGTTAGGCAAGTAAATATTATCATATTAGTGAAGTTTAGTTGCCACTACCATTTTCTTTTCTACTTCTGATATATACACTTTTTAGTTGAGCATGGGGCTACTGTAGGAGATGACCAGGCTGAGGCCGAGGGAGAGGTCAAGCGAGTTATCAGTCTCAAGTTCCTTCATGCCCACAAGAGATCTAAATCCAGTCCAACTTGAATTCCACCGACTTGTACGTACCGCCAATTTGCTTTGACCGTTAGTAGATCAGATTCTTATAGAGAGCTTAAGCTTGCAATAAATATTCATTTGGATTGCGTGGATTTCCCGATCTCTCATGCTTGACAACTATCCACAAATAAATATGTTCACCTTAAAATGTAATGTTTATTCTGGTCTACATTAGCCTGCATTGTTTTTCTTTTTAAAGGATGACCTACAGAGTTGTTTACCGTTATATCTTCTTTTCTCTATCCTGCTTCCTATTGGCAAAGCCTGAGTGCCCACCGCTTTGCTTATAAGCATTCCTTGCTTCTCGTAGGAAACCCCCTCCATTTTGTACCAGCTTTATTTATTCCTCTAACTTTACTGCAACACCGGGCTGCAAACGTATTAAGGGTACATTTTTAGACATTTAGTGCTTAAAACAGTGATCGTAATCATTCTCCATCAACAGATACTGTGTGTGTTGATCCCTAAAAACAGAAATGTAAAATCTGTTTCTGGATTTCATTTTATGAAGTCAATGTCATAGCTGAGGAAAAAAAAACCTGTAATATTTAAAAGCTGCAACGCTTATTACCATATTGAGTGTGTTAACCTGCAGCAAATTTCTTGGCTGCTGTTTCCTTGTGCTGTTGTTTATTGTCCGTCCTAAAAGCCAGAAGCTACCCACCAGTACAATATCTTCACTGTCAGTTCTAAGCTGGTTCCTATGCCTGCGGTCATTAGTTTGATGTTCTTTTATTTTTAATTGTATTCCAATTTTTCTGACCGTGCTCTTTAACTTTCATGACTTGAAGCTTCTACCTGATTTGCATTTCCAGCATTTCACCAAGCTTGCCCAGATTGTGGATATTTCTTCTCTGGTTTTAAACCAGTCTGCCTTCATAAATACTGTATTTAGCATGTAGGCCGAAGAAATCATAATTTAATATTCAGCTTTGTATGTCTATGGAGATTCTCAGTCATCCAGGTCATCGTTGTCCCGAACACTGGGACATTCAGCCCTGTATCACTCCTTTGCTGACCTGAAGCCAGTTTGTTTCACTATGTTGTGTCTGTAGTGTGTTTTCCTTCCAGATGCATAGATTTCAACAATAAGATCTTCCTGGATTCCCATTTGGAGTGATTTTCTGCTGTATGCCGTTCAGGTCATGGTGGAATTGGGCAGCCTATAAATTCAATAATAAATAAATCCTTCTTGTATGTTCCTTAAGATTGAAGATTACCATAAAGCCCTTCAGCCTTCTTTTCTTCTGCATCAGTAGCTGGAACATAAACTAGGATAGCTGTCATATTAAGGGAAGTCTGTGAAGTCTAACTGATATTATTCAGCCATTGAAAATATTGTACCTAGGTTCTATCTTTGCTTTATCATTCTTCATATGGAAATTAAAGCCATTCCTTCTTTGTTTTGTAGGTCCTTAGTAGTAAGAATTTGTCAGTTCCACTCCGTTTTGGTCTGCTAATGTCCAGTATGCCAATTGGATCTTTCCTTGCTTCCTTCCTTCCCTCCCTCCCCCTCCTTCACTCACTCCATCCCTCCCTCCCTCCCTTGCTTCCCTCCCTCCCTCCCTCCCTTGCTTCTTTCCTTGCTTCCTTCCTTCTCTCCCTCCCTCCTTCCCTCCCCCTCCTTCACTCACTCCATCCCTCCCTTCTTCCCTTGCTCAGTACTCAGCTGCTTAAGCCTTCTGGAAAGGCCTGACTGCAGAATGCAGGCCTGAATGCAGCTGCAGAACTTTGGCCCCAGAAAAAGTGGACCAGCTGGGTGGGGCTGTCGGTGCCAGAAGTGAGGTAAAGCCTACCCCGAAAATAAGACCTGGTGCCTCTTTTGGAGGCAAAAAATAATAATAAGACCCAGTCTTATTTTCGGGCAAACCTGGTACTTCAGGTCACGGTCATTGGAAGGTGTGAATTAGTGGCTCAGGAGTGAGTCATCAGTGGGAGACTGGTGATGGGTCTTGTGATGGGGAGATTATGTCAAGTCAGGGTCATTGGGAGATGAACTGCTAGGGAGGGTTGGTGCTGTCTCTGGATGGCTGTTCAATTGATTTGGACCCTGTATGGTTCAATTGCTGGTTGTAGATCAATGTGTCTGTGGGTGGAATTGCTTGTGGAGTGCCAGGCTTCGATGAACTCACAAGCATGGTGGGTGGTAGCGTGGCTGATGATTTGAGTGTTGCTCCAATTGAACTGGTGTTGCTTGGTGTCAGTGTGGGTAGTGATTAGGGATTTGGGATCATGGCCTTTGACTGCTAGCCTGTGTTACCTAGCCTGGTAATGAAACATTTGGAAACCAACCCTCAAACTTGGAGAACGAGCCTTCAGCCTCATCCTATACATAAGCTACAGATATTCACCACTATTGTATTGCACTTAGACTTATATACTGCTTCATGGTGCTTTATAGCCCTCTCTACAGTAGTGGCCAAAATTGTGGAAACCTTTTGGGAAAAGTGTATAGTAGAAATGCCATCTTTGGTTAATTTTCCACCAATTTTTCTTCTAATTTCTTTATAACTGTAGCCTTGTTCACTTAATAATACTATTTTACATCGCTTTCTGGGTGACCAGTCAACTCTTTGCACCATTACTTTAATTTTATTACGTTTTACAAGCTCACTAAATGAAAGAACACAAAAAACACCAACCAACTTAACAGCGATCACATAACACACTGACAAATGTCCTCCTCTCAGCTTCAACATATGACATCAATAACTGAATCCTACTGTGATCTGATTGGCTCACTGCCAAAACAAGATGACACCTGACTGGCTCTTTAAACACTCATGCTCATGGGCTACAATCAGATGAAGGAAAGCTGACTGATATCAACCTAAGCAAGTTGTGCTTCCTTTTTCTGGTTATTTGGCTATAACCTTTCATAGAATACAGTACAGATGATTGAACAAACTATGTTGCATTACATTCTTGATTAAATTATATTTCCATTGATATATAATTTTATGGTACTACTCCAAAAAAAGTGGTATTATTAGCCATCAAACCTCAAAAATACACTTTTCCCAAAAGGTTTCCACATTCTGGCCACTACTGTAAGTGGTTTATTGACCCCAACAGTATGGGTCCTCCTTTTACTGACATCGGAAGGATGGAAGGCTGAGTCAACCTTGAGCCAATCTGGATCGAACTCCTGGTAGTGGGCAGAGTTAGCCTGCAATACTGCATTCTAACCATTGTGCCACCATGAGGAAAATATTTACTCTTGGTATACAGTCAAGATGTTCTTTGTTCATCCCAGTCAGAATTACTTTGCTTCCACCCCAGATGAGGGGCAGCATTGTGTGGCTTGAGAGGTGGGGGACATTAAAAAAACATGGGATGGAAACACATGTATACATTTGTATTGTTGGAAAGTTATAGGAACGAATTATATTTATATAACACCGATATAAAGAATATTCTTTTCCATAAATGTTATTGTCCTTTCCCATTTTCTACACAGGGAGCAGCTTCTATCTAATTATTCTTCATCTCCTGACTGAATGGCTCTTTCTATTATATCTGAATTGAATATCTCTATTGACAACTTGTTCAGTTTGCAATTTAAATTAAGCTTTCCTAAAGTTAAGAGTTTCAAGAAGACAAAGAGTAAAACTACAAAATATGCACTTTTTTTTTTTTTAATAAAAGCAGCGATGCTTCTAAGTTAGAAAAGAAATGTATACAACATTGTTAGGAATATTAGCAGGCAAAACATGGAGGCCTGTTGAAAAACCAAGGCAGCATTACATACCAATAGTGTTTTACAATGTTCAGTACATTGCCCCCAACAAACTAGCTCCTCATTTTACCAACCTCGGGAGGATGGAGGGCTGATTCAACCTTGAGACAGTCAGGATTGAACTCCAAACTGAGGGCAGAGTTAGCTTGCAATACTGCATTCTAACCACTGCATCACCAGGGCTTGTAGTGGGGAAAAAAAACCCCATCATAACAAAAACACATTTTCACTTTCATGTAAACTGAGGGAGATATTGGGTGAACCAAATTTTAGATGAGGAAAATTTGAGAGGAAGAAACAAAAAATGGTGCATTTGTCCATTCATGGCTGCCATTCTCAATCCTGAAGGAAACCAATCCTAACTGTTCTTTGGAAGAACAGATACTGAAGCTGAAACTCAAATATATTGGCCACCAAATGAGAAGGGAGGATTCACTGGAAAAGATGTTGGGAAAGATTGAAGGCAAAGGGAGAAGAGGATGGCCAAGGATGAGATGGTTAGATAGCCTCATCAACACAGGGAACATGAGTTTGGGCAAATTCCAGGAGACAGTGGAGAACAGGGGATCCTGACATGCTGTGGTCCATGGGGTCATGAAGAGTTGGAGTCTACTCAGTGACTGAACATAGCAATAGCATGATTTTTATTTATTTATTTATTTATTTAATTTAATTTATATGCCGCCCTTCTCCCGACGGGACTCAGGGCGGCGCACAACATATTTTGCTTCTATTGATTCTTTTTACCTGGTACAACAGTACTGGTAATGCCCAACTTCTTTGATATAAATAAGATCTAGTCAATCATGGAATTTTATGGCTGGAAGAGAGCATTTAACATCTCGAGTACTCAGTGCAAGAACTTAAATTAATACAATCCTGCCAGATGGCTGATTGTTCTTTTTTCCCCATTTAGCAAGGATGTATTTTGCTCAGAAATTGAATGATTTGGACTTTTGGCATTTGGTTTTTAGATTTCTAAAGCTGGAAGAATTTTTTGTGGAGATTCTACTGCTTTGGTAAGATCACACTTGGAACATTGCACCAAGTTCTGGTCACCATGATAGAAAAAAGGTGTTGAGACTTTGGAAAGAATGAAGAGAAGAGCAACAAAATGATTAGGGGACTGAAGGCTAGAGCATACAAAGAATGGTTGTAGGAATTGGGTATGTCTAGTCTTACAAAGAGAAGGACTAGGGCTGACATAGCAATAGCAATAACACTTAGACTTGTATACCACTTCATAGTGCTTTACAGCTCTCTCTAAGCGGTTTACAGAGTCAGCATATTGTCTCCAACAACCTGGGTCCCCAACAACCTGGCTCCTGATTTTAGTGACCTTGGATGGATGGAAGGC
This sequence comes from Protobothrops mucrosquamatus, assembly GCF_001527695.2. Classification (NCBI taxonomy): domain Eukaryota; kingdom Metazoa; phylum Chordata; class Lepidosauria; order Squamata; family Viperidae; genus Protobothrops; species Protobothrops mucrosquamatus. Next base: position 2,087,092 of record NW_015386465.1, read on the forward strand.
TGAGTCAACTGAGCTGGTCAGGATCGAACTCCCGGCAGTGAGTAGAGTCAGCCTGCAATACTGGATTCTAACTATTGCGCCACCATGGAACAACAGAGCTGCCATTTATAATTGGCTGCTGACTTCTATGTTTTCGGTCCCCTCCCCCCCAATAAAATAATGCAAATAAAATAAAATTGGAGAGGAACATCTTGAGCTAGCCTCTCCCAACCTCTCAGAATGATTAGGGTTACAAGAATATGATCTTTGGAAACTGCCCCGGTACACCAGGGCCATCTGTCTCAAATCAATCTCCCTAGACTTGGTGGGAAGAAAAAAAAACTGGTCGATGAACATTGTGTTTGTTTCTTTTAAATACCCTCCCCCATTTTTATTCCTTTATGAATGGGAAGGAAGCAATCTGCAAATGGATCAATTTTTAATATAGAAGAACTTGAAACTGATAGATTCAAGTCCCTTGGCAGAACATGTTGAGAGCTTAGTTCTTCACAGCCTGGATAGAAATCTGTCTGTGTTCAGCTATATTTGTGCTGCTAAATTAGAGCTCAGTCAACAAATTGAAAAACCTGTTAATTTGCAGTTAGTATGAATATTATGCAGATGGATACATTTTTATTTTGTTTCCTTTTTATAAGAACTTACCCAAATTAGCAAACCTCTGTCTAATCAAAACGGAAAGGAGGTTATTTTTTCTGCTTCCCCCCCTTCTTCCTTTTCTTTGTTTAATGCCACTATAGAAGAGAGCAGAGTTAGCTAGACAGTGCTGCATACTTTCCAAATTTTACATGCATGGAAGCCAGAAATTTAATGAAGGATCATACGATGGCAAGGACCAAATGTGAAACAGGTTGTTCATCTAGGATTGGATTATCCTATCCTGGAACACAATAAGGAAACTTTAGATACTCAAGTGCCACTTAGTGACAATTACTTCTCGTTGCGGAGGGAAATGAACGAGGCTAAGTAGAAGCACAGATTGCTTGTCTAAGAAAGCTGTGACCTTCATTAATCTTGTATTAATAGGAGCAAGTGGATAAGAGCAATGTACTTACTCTTCTCTCCCCTTACTCTTCTCTGCTACCAGGGATCAAATCTCATGAAGTCAAACTCATCTAACTAAGAGATGGCTCCATGGTTAAAGACACTGAGCTTATCAGTTAGAAAGCTGACAGCCCGGGGTTCAAAACCTATGTGCTGCATAACGGGTGAGCTCCTGTTATTTGTCCCAGCTCCTACCTACCTAGCATTTAGATAAGATAAGATGAGATGAGATAACCTTTATTGTCATTTTTTTTACTGTGGGAACAGCGGCACACATCAAAAATGAAATTTAGTTGCCCGCTCTCAAAGTGAAATACATACACGACACACACCTAAACATACTATGTACAACATATGTATAGACCCACACCCCTACATATACATAGCAAATAAATATTAAGTACTGTCCATCTTGCATATATAACGGAAGGAGGAAGCTTGAGAGTTCACAAGGTTAATGCTGTATGGAATGAAACTATGGCTGAATCTGGATGTTCTGCTAGGGATACCACGAAGCCTCCTCCCAGAAGGTAACAAGGAAAACAGGTCGTGAAGAGGATGTGTAGTGTCCCAGATAATCTTATGGACCCTGCTCAAACAACGCTTCTGTGCTATGTCCTAGATGGGAGGGAGGGAACTGCCAATGATCTTTTCGGCCGTCCTTACCACTCTCTGCACCGCCTTCCTGTCTGAAGCAGTGATGCTTCATTTTGAAAGCATGCAAATGTGAGTAGATAAATAGGTACCAGTTCGGTTGGAAGGTAGCAGCATTCCATGCTTTATACTGGCCACATGACCACAGAAGTGTCTTCGGACAACATTGGCTCCCTTGGCTAAGAAATGGAGATGAGCATTGCCCCCCCCCCCGGGTTAGATACCACTGGACAGGGGAAACCCTTACATTTTTATCAGGAAATATTTGGAGGCCACATAATTAGTAGACATCTCATTGATTCTCTCTGGTCTAAGATGAATTGGGATGTACAATACTGTAAGTCAAACGTGATGCTTCTGGGACAAAAAAAAAGATTTCTGCCAAAAACAGCATAAAAATGTACATGAAACAAGTCACCAAACAGTTGTAACCTTTTGATGTTCATTTCAAAGGCTACAGAGGACATGACAAGGTGAACGAAATGACTTTATAAATTAGGGTTTCTCTTTTTTGTTTTTATATGTGCAGTGTTTCTATATGTGCAGTGAAAATAATAAGGTTATAATACCCCATAAATATCAATATGTTTCTTTACAAAGTGGCAGAAATGCCTTCTGCTTCCTTTTTGGAAGGAAAAAGAGAGAGGATTACTTCTTTCCTTTTGCCAACTCTCCAATTTCACTTGCATCAACAAAATTTATATTTGCTAATCTGCATTCTGAATTGTGTGAGCTAACAAAAGGCTCTTATGCGTTGCTGGACAGCATATAAATGTGTATATACAAATCAACAAAGTTTCAGGAGAAGCAGTCTGGATGTGGTGTTGATTGCTTGTCCTCTCTGTAATGATTCCAAGTAATTTCCCTTCTTTTGCTGCCAAACTGGCTTATTGTAATAGTTGCTCAGCAAAGAACAATAAAAAGTATTTATTTCTGTGGCAAAGTTATTTACAACGGTAGCAAATACTTCTTACTATTTTTAATTGAATCAATGTGTGTTGGCGTTCACGGTACATTTTTAAAAACCAGGAAAACCGTGGAGCTAGACATCCTTGATATTTAGACGTACAGACAGCAATCCTTTAGCAAGCATTTGAACTTACAACAACACTGAAAATGTGATTTATGACCGGACCTCATACTTACAACTGTCACAGCATGCACACAGTCATGCAGCTCACTTAACATCATCTTAGCCATGGAAATTCTGGTTCCAATTGTGTTCGAGGGCTAGCTGTGCTTGTTGAATAAATGCTAGGATTAATAATTAGTAGACAACATGTCTGCTTTTTCCAAAATCCTTCTGGATTCTGTTTTCTGCCCAATCTTCCGTAACATAGAGCAGGGGTTCCCAACCACTACCGGGCAATGACCTATTTGGAATTGGGCCGTATGAGTGGCTGGCTGGAGTGCCACGCAGCTCAGCTTGCCCAAGTGGTGGGCTGCTGGGCACTTGCACACCTGCGCACCAGCTTGCCGTTACTGTAAGGGATGTGTGACTGTGCATGCACATGCCAGCCCATCACACACATGGAAACTAATCAAGCAGAGAACCAACCTAGAACTAAGGAGAAATTTTGTGAGAGTTAGAACAATTAACCAGTGGAACAACCTGCCTCCAGAAGCTGTGGGTGCTCCAACACTGGAAGCTTTTAAGAAGAGACTGGATAACCATTTGTCAGAAATGGTACAGGGTTTCCTGCTTGAGTGGGGGGCGCTGGACTAGAAGACTTCCAACTCTTCTGTTCTCTTCTGTTCTCTTCCATTCTATTCTATTCTATTCTATTCTATTCTATTCTATTCTATTCTATTCTATTCCATCCCCATCCCCATCCCCATCCCCATCCCCATCCCCATCCCCATCCCCATCCCCATCCCATCCCATCCCATCCCATCCCTATCCCTATCCCTATCCATATCCCTATCCCTATCCCTATCTCTATCTCTATCCCTATCCCTATCCCTATCCTTATCCCTATCCCTATCCTATACCTATCCTATCCTATCCTATCCTATCATATTATTTTCCTCTTTGATTAAAAGGATGTTTTATTTCTACATGACCCATTGCTACTGCAAGCAAGGATACCCAGCACTTCATCCTTATATCCAGCAGGTATCATACAGGTAATATTTGATGCAACATGCTATCCCTGGCCCCATAAATTCTGAAAGTCATAGACGGAGGAAGGGCTATTGATACCATAGGCTTCTTTTCCTAAAAACATTAACTTAGATGCAGTTTGTTGGTCTTGCTTTCCGTATATGTAAGGAGATGAAAGTTAGTAAGAATCTTGTTGGGGTAGAACTAGAACAATGTTAATTAATCTCAAAAAGTTAAGCAGGATCAGGGTGGGCTGTAAGCTAGATTAAGATGTTCTCTTCCCCCCCAAAAAAAAAATCCTGAAAGAAAAAAAAGTCAAGATTATCTCTAAGGTCTTCAAGGGAAATTCAGAAAAGATGTTTTACTTTAATTTCATTGCAATTTTATTCTAAAAAGTCTCTACAGCTAGTTCTCATCTTACAACAGTTGGTTGAGCAACCGTTCAAAGTTACAATGGCACTGAAAACAGTGATTTATGACCGTTTTTCACACTTACGACTGTTTTTCATACTTAGGACCATCGCAGCATCCCATGATCAAAATTCAGATGCTTGGCAACTCATTCATCTTTATGATGATTGCAATGTCATGGGAGTCAATGCTGCCAACATCGGATGTTTTTGCTTTGACAACAGATGGAGATGCAACCATTTTCTTCCTTTTGCTTTTAGAGGAATGTGCATGAGAGTCTAGCTAGACATAACAATACTGAACTTAGTGTGAGAACCAAGGTTATTGAAATAAGAGATGATAAAGAATTGGCGAGCTGGAGAGCTGGATGGGAAGCCCGCATTTCAAGCTAATTGGGGAATGTGATTTATGACTGTTAATTGGAGGAGGAAATTGTGCTTTGATACTATGTGCTCAGAGGAGGGAAACTCAGTTTTTGGCTTTGATTATGTTACTGCCAATGCTATGCTACACAATAAAGATTCTTTAAGGTAAACAATGCCTTGAGGTTCTTTTGAAGAGTTTCATCTATTCGGAACCATGACAATGGGGTTATGTGATCATCATCATCTGACAAGCATAGTCAGTGGGGAAGCCAGATTCACTTAATAACCATGTTACTAACCTAACATCCTCAAGGATTTCTCAGAAGCCAGGCTGGTGATATATGATGGCTCCTTCTGCCTTCTAATTCTTTCCACCACAACCAATTTAGCTACATTCAGCCACACTGGTGGTGCAGTGGTTAGAAAGCAGTATTGCAGGCGGACTCTGCCCACTGTCAGAAGTTTGATCCTGACCAGCTCAAGGTTAACTTAGCCTTCTACCCTTCTGAGATTGATAAAATGAGGACCAGATTATTGGGGAGCATTATGTTGACTCTACAAGCAGCATAGAGAGGGCTGTAGAACACTATGAAGTGGTATATAAGTCTAAGTGCTATTTCTATTGCTAAACTGGTAGACTCAACTCCTCAAGTATGCTCTATTTTCTGATTCTGAGAATATAATCTACCATCTTAATGTCTCAATCTCATTCATTTCTCTCTGGGTTTTGTAATTATGTAATTTGTAACTGCAAAACTCACTTAACAAATGTCTCAGTTAGGGACATGAATTTTGGGCACGATTGTGGCTGTAAGCCAAGGACTACTATTGTATAAGTTGAGAATTGTCTTGTTGTCCAGAACAGAGAAGAAGGCAACCGCGTATTATGCACATCAACTTATGATTGGAGGCCTGCTGAACAAATCAAAGATCATAAAAGAGGTCATCAGCTATTTATAAAGATATTATATAAGTCTATTCATGGACAGCAAGAAAAAAAAAATCCGGCACAGGAAATCCAGACATGCAAAGTCCGACAGCAGAACAGAACACTTATTTTGGAACATTCTAAACTTTACAAAAGAGGCAGATCTTGCATAATGTGGCATAAATCCTCTTTTATGCCTCCCTTTTGGGCATCTGCTTGGCCTACTTTATCACAAAGTAAGAAAGTATTACCTTTGGGAAAGTACCAAGTCATTTCAATCAATGAGGTATTTTGAAGAATAAGCTTCTTATTTTTTTTCTCTCTCTTTCTCCCCTCCCCATGCCTTGAGATATGGGTAGATGAAGAGATCTCACTGTTAATATTTGGAAAAATGCATCTGTGCAAAATATATTCCGCATAAACCCGAATGTGTTAAGTACATGCAAATGATGATATTTATACATTGATGCCTGAGCAAGGGGTTGGACTAGATGACCTTCAAGGTCCCTTTTTGCATTGACAACAGATGGAGATGCAACTATTTTCTTCTTTTTGCTTTTAGAGTTAGATGATGCTGGGGAGAGGGGAGGAATGTGCATGAGAGTCTAGCTAGACATTTACTACTATTATTACTACTATTATTATTATAATGTGTTTATTGGAGAAAACACTAAATCATCGTGATTTGCTTTGGAATGATGAGAATAAAGTTAAATCAAAGGAACATAACAAAGCAGCAGCTCTTGATAGACAGAGAACAAAATTCTGAAATGCATATTTTGGAGGCAAAAAATATACCAGTTTAAAGAAATTAACTATCACCAAACCTGTGACCAACAATTGTATAGCCACATGCTTTATGGACTACATATGGGAAAGGCAAAGAGCTTATCAAAATCGAAACAAAATTATGCAAGCGGTTTATGCTGATTGAGAAAAGTTGATCTGTTATGTTTTTAGGCTATATGCAGTATAGTTTGTTTTGTCTGAAGAAAAAAACTTGGTCTTTTCTGTGTTTTTTTTAAAATTGTTTTTACTCTTTTAAAGTTCAAAGTTGGAAACTGAATTGCTTTTTTCTTATCCCTTTCTCTTATTTTTTTTTCCTTGCATTTTAATTGTCAGATTTACTTTATTCATTTTATTTTATTTTTTTTCAACTTGCACAAATTATATTAAGTAGCAATACAGCGGAGACCTTTATACTAAGTAACCAGCTCAAGATAGAAACCCTTATTATACAACAACTGTTTTGATGCAATCTGCAGTGTTTTTTGTTTTTTTTTAATGTTATCTTCAGTTCTGGATATAAATAATCTTATGCTCAGGGATATTTTAAATTGTAAGTAACATTGATATAACATTCCTCTCTTTTTTATGTTTGATGGTCTGAGTTATCTAAACATTAGAGTGTTAATAATCTTTACAGCAGTGGCCAAAATTGTGGAAACCTTTTGGGAAAAGTGTACTTTTGAGGTCTGATGGCTAATAACACCACTTTTGTTTTGGAGTAGTACCATAAAATTATATATCAATGGAAAGATAATTTAATCAAGAATGTAATGCAACAAAGTTTGTTCAATTATCAATTGTATTCTATTAAAAGCTATAGCCAAATAACCAGAAAAAGGAAGCACAACTTGCTTAGGTTGATATCAGGTAGCTTTCCTTCATCTGATTGTAGCCAATGAGCATGAGTGTTTAGAGAGCCAATCAGGTGTCATCTTGTTTTGGCCATGAGCCAATCAGATCACAGTAGGATTCAGTTATTGATGTCATGTATTGAAGCTGAGAGGAGGACATTTGTCAGTGTGTTATGTGATCGCTATCAAGTTGGTTGGGGTTTTTTTGTGCTCTTTCATTTAGCGAGCTTGTAAAATGTAATAAAATTAAAGTAGTGGTGCAAAGAGTTGATTGGTTGCCCAGAAAGCGATGTAAAATAGTATTATTAAGTGAACAAGGCTACAGTTATAAAGAAATTAGAAGAAAAATTGGTGGAAACTTAACCAAAGGTGGCATTTCTATTGTACACTTTTCCCAAAAGGTTTCCACAATTTTGGCCACTACTGTAGTCAATGCTGTAGAAAAACCATTGTATTGAAATAATATAATGTATTATGGATGACAGACAGTAAAGTTTTGACTTTCTTGCTTGCATTACCAGATGGAAAATCTTCCTCATATCAGGAACATGCTTTTGCCATTTCTCCTTCTCCTTCTCCTTCTCCTTCTCCTTCTCCTTCTCCTTCTCCTTCTCCTTCTCCTTCTCCTCCTCCTCCTCCTCCTCCTCCTCCTCCTCCTCCTCCTCCTCCTCCTCCAATATTTCTAAAATATATTCAACACCTATAAACACTGCACTAAAATTTAACATGTACAGTATATTTAAGGCTTAAAAAGGAAACAAAAACAATTCATAAAACTAGATATTAATAATTCCTTAATATTCCTCCAACACATAAATGCATTCATCTGGACTGCCTGCAGTTTAAGGAAAATTTCTTTAATTTGATCTGAGGATGATGACAATGGTTTCCAAGGTTTTCTCCAATTTTGATTCTTAATTTTCTTGTTGAAAATCATTCTCTCCGGGTGTTTCCAACCAATTAGAGGTTGGTATGTTTGATCGTTGAATACATTATATAATTTAGAGATAATTCCTTTAGCTGAATATGAAGGATTCAACTTCTCTACATCAAAGTTTATCAAGAATCTGTTTGCCTGGGCTTTTATTTCTGAATTAACAAGAAAAGATCTAAAATGTAACTGAAATACCCAAGCACATTTTGAAGAAGTTAACTCATTAATTATCAACCCCAAATTAATAGGATTGTTGGAATGATAAAAAATCTTACCATCTGTACAATTTCCGATTGATCCTTGGTTTATAAAATGTAGCAGAGGAAAACCTGGAATTTAGCATGGCTGAAATAGAAATAAGAAGAGAACAAGGAAAAGCTTTTAGCCATTTCACTCACATTTTAAAATTAGCACTCCAAAAAAGGATTGTCAATGGCTTTAAACCTTTTAAGTGTGCCTGACAGGAATAAGGACTTTTTAGCATCCCAGGTGGAAATATTTCAACCCAGATTTAGTTTCTGCTAATAACCATACAAAAAGCCTCATAAGGGAAAGGTAAAATTGGAATTCTAAATCAACCCTAAGATGTTTTAAATAGAATACTTAAGACTCAGCCTTTTCCCAGAAAGTATAAAAAATAATAAATATGGTTTGCCATGGTGGAAGAGTTAATGAAGGTAAATGAAGTGATCAAACATTTGATTTCAAATCGTTAATGTGATATGTAACAAGACTGGGATCTAAACCAATGAGGGATCTGGATGTTTTATAGAATCCCCTTTGGGCTGGCTCTTTAAATTCTGAGTTCCCCTTATTGAGGTTATACATTTTGGAAGTATCTTAGAATGAAGATGCCTGAGGAATCAGGCCCTCACCTATCTTACTGGGGAAATTGAACTTTCTAGAACAGGGGTGTCAAACTCAATTTCATTGAGGGCCGCATCAGCATTGCAGTTGCCCTTGGGGGGCTGGGTGGGTGTGGCCAGGGTGGGTGCAGCCTACTGGGTGGCCGTGGATGGAGTAGGTGTGGCCTACTGGGTGGGCATGGCCAGCTCTACATTGTTCGCGTCAAGGGTGCCTGTGGGGGCCTGGGCAGGAGTGGGACAGATCTGAGGGTCTCTGGCAGAAGGGGGTGGGACCAGGGCAAGCGCCAAGGCATGGTCCACTGGAGGAGCCTCACTGTTCCTCTCAGGCCATGGTGGGGGGGCTGGATGGTGGTGCGGGTTGCCCGGAGCCCTGGGCAGCAGAGGTCAAATGCCCAGCCTGGCCCTTGAGCACCCATGGCACCAAGCCCAGCCCCACTTCCCCAAGGGGGCGCCCAGCTGCACTTACCTCCTCCTCAAGGCTGCTGCTGCTGCTGTGCTTGCTCTCCTTAGCCAGGTTGTTCATGATGGGTACCAGGGCAAAGTCAGAGGGAGACTGAATGCGTTTAAGCATAGATGGCCACCACAAAATTGTACATTGGCTCCTGGCCGGCCTGGGCCAGGGCCAAGGCAGCGGGGGCCGTTCCCTCACTGTTTCCAGGATGGCTTTGCGGGCCACATGAAACCACTTTGCGGGCCGCATCCGGCCCCCGGGCCTTGTGTTTGACATGTCTGTTCTAGAAACTAGGAGAGCCTTCTGCTGCCTCTTACCTTTCTTTTAAGTGAGATAATACATTCCACCAGGAAATTTTAAAACCTTGCCTGTGCAATGAGACAGCTGAGGAAAAACAAAGCTTCAGTTAAAACAAGTATTAATTGAAGCGGTGTCTCCCCAAAGACAGGATAATGAATGTCAAGGCTCAAAGGCCGTACTTTACACTTGTTGTAGGAGAGGGCTAAGGGATGAGTTCAATTTATGTTCATTTTTTTGTGTCTTTGATATGCTTAAGATTCACTTTATGGTTTTCGTGTTTCATCTGAAAAAGCTGAAAGCTGTCACGATGAGAGAAATGGAGAAAAAAAAAATATCCTTGGTTTAGAAAAATGTGAAGCATGACCAGAGGTTTCCACCAATAAAAATGGTGTGATAATGCTGAAAATTTGTAGATCTGAATTTGGACTGTGGGATGCTGAAATGTTATGAAAAGTTGTTCTTTCCCACCAATGTAAGTGTAAATTTGAGCTCAGACAGATGAGCTCTGGGTTTGTGGGGGCTTACAGCTTCCAGAACAGCATCCTTGGTTCTGGGGAGGGTTTGCTACCCTAAACCAGACATGTCAAACACGAGGCCCGGGGGCCGGATGCGGCCCACAAAGTGGTTTCATGTGGCCCGCAAAGCCATCCTGGAAACAATGAGGGAACGGCCCCCATTGCCTTGGCCCTGGCCCAGGCTAGCCGGCAAGAAGCCAATGTACAATTTTCTGGTGGCCATCTATGCTGAAATACATTCAGTCTCCCTCTGACTTTGCCCTGGTACCCATCATGAACAACCTGGCTAAGGAGAGCAAGCACAGCAGCAGCAGCCTTGAGGAGGAGGTAAGTGCAGGTGGGCGCCCCCTTGGGGAAGTGGGGCTGGGCTTGGTGCCACGGGTGCTCGAGGGCCAGGCTGGGCATTTGACCTCTGCTGCCCAGGGCTCCGGGCAGCCTGCACCACCATCCAGGCCCCCCCACATGGCCTGAGAGGAACAGTGAGGGTCCTCCAGTGGACCATGCCTTGGCACTTGCCCTGGTCCCACCCCCTCCTGCCAGAGACCCTCAGATCTGTCCCACTCCTGCCCAGGCCCCCACAGGCACCATTGACGCGAACGATGAAGAGCTGGCCATGCCCACCCAGTAGGCCACACCCACTCCCTCCACACCCACCCAGTAGGCCTCACCCACCCTGGCCACACCCACCCAGCCCCCCAAGGGCAACTGCAATGCTGATGTGGCCCTCAGTGAAATTGAGTTTGACATCCCTGCCCTAAACAGATCCAGTATACAATCAATGAATTCTTTCGGACTCATCAATTCTGCTCAAAGAGCCGGTGGAAGCTGTGGCCAATGAAGGCCTTTGCGTAACTTCATGTTGTGGGCCATTTGTGCCTGTTCCTGAACAAGGAAGCTCTGCTCTCAGTCATTTATGCCCTGGTCACCTCTCAAGTGATTACTCTAATGGATTGTACATGGGGTTGTCTCGAAGAGCATCTGGAGGCTACAGCTATAACAAAATGTAGTGGCCTGAGCAGTTATGTACACTTCTCAATCAGCATATATTACCACACTGCACTATAAACTACGTGCTTGTCTGTTTATTTCTGAGTTAACTTTGAGATTCTGGTAACAATATATAAAACCATGTAGGAAGAAAAATCAGGTCCAGTTCCAAGCTGGAAGTAAGACACTGGGAATAAAATGGAGGCTGCTTAGGAAAGAAGGTTTCTGTTTATTGATGAGCAGAATCAGCAACAGAATGAAGTTCTGGGACAACTGACAAAATGGCTGAGTGAATGGATGGATCTTTATAGGGTTCTGAATGAGATGCTCCAGGGGGTTGTGCAATGTAGTGAGCCTTGTGTCATTTGGTATTCTAATGGTGGTGGGGGAAATCCTATTATGTCCTAAAGTTCATGTCCTGTCCTTAAAATTTGGGTAGGGGGATGTAAATTCTTAATCCCATCAACTCCAGCCTCCTGTGGCTGGAGGTGTTTTGTTCATGAATAGATTGGCTAAGTCTTCCTGAATGGATAAGAAAATCTGCATTACTCTTCAGGTTTCTTAGTTTGAAGCTGTTTTCCTATGGTAGGGAGACTGGGGCTGCTTTCTGCCTTTGTTAAGATTTTTTCTCTATATCTCCTTTGGGGAAATATAATATTCTGCCTCTTTTTAATATTAAGAATAAAGAATATTTTAATATGGGGTGGGGGGTTCTTCCTACAACCTATATAGGTTTTTTGAGTGACTGCCTCTCTCCAGTGACATTGACACATACCATTAGGTCTAGCAGAAGGGGCCTATTCTGAGTCCTGTCCATGGAAAAGTGCCAATAGAAGAAGCTTTCCGCCATGGACACCCCCCCCCCTTTGGGGAATCATTCCCCAAACCTTACATTAAACTTTTCTGGCCTTTAGGAAGGATGTTAAAACATGCATTCACCATTATTTCTATGGGTCTGGTGGAGAACTTCTACCATGATCGTGTTGAATATGGCATAGTGATGGATTCTGCTGCTAATTATGATTATTTTTAATGTTTTATTGGGGGGGGGGATTTATATATCTGCATATTTGCTTATAACATGTTTCTATTTGGTTCTGGTTTTTTAGTCGTTATGAGCCATCCAGAGTCACTTGGGTGAGATGGGTGACTTTAGAAATAAGCAATTCTGTCTCTCAGCAGAAAAAAAATAATAATGATTATATCATTTCATTCTCTATTTAGTCTCTTTCATTTATAGTGAGAACAACAGAGATAAAAGCCACTGAAATGTAGTGATATGTTGTGGTTTTCTGCACTGCAGGATGATACGATAATGTGCATCTTTTCCAAATGGAAAATGAGTCGGTTTTTTCCACATAGAAGTGATTTATAGTTCTTTTTTTCCCCTTCCTCTTAAGATCAAGTTTGCTTTTATGACAGCCAGAAAATTAATTACGCTGCTTTTAATTGGTGAAGGGAAATAAAAATTGCCCCAATTATGTCAAAACCTCCAGTGAAACAGTGATACAAAGTACTGGGTATTAATCATTTTATGTAGGGAGAAAATGAACATTTCTTCTGACAAAGAGAAAAATATTTGGTTGGCAGACGTTGTGGTCAGTTTAAGAGAGTAAAAACAATATATAATTACTTTCTTTTCCATTTGGGCAATAAAAGTGGAATTTCTTAGCAAATGGCTTTTCACTCTTCGATAGAGCCCAATAGGAATGGATGAATCAACATGAAAACAATTTATTCTAGATGTTCTGTTATTAAATTAATAGCAATAGCAATAGTGTTTAGGCTTATATACCACTTGCTTCACAGCCCTCTCTAAGCAGCTTACAGGGTCAGCCTCTTTGCCTCCAACAATCTGGGTCCTCATTTTACCGAAATTGGAAGGATGGAAGTCAAGTCAACCTTCAGCCTGGTGAGAAACTGGTGAGACTCAAGTCAACCTTGATCCTGGTGAGAATCGAACTCCTGGGGTGAGCAGTCAGTTAGCCTGCTATGTTTCATTCTAACCATTGTGCCATCATGGCTCTTCTCTTAAATTAAATAATTACATCTGAATTTGCAAACTAAATATAAACATGCCTTTTACCACATAATGTCAAAATGCCTGGGCTAATGTTTTGAACCTGAGACAAGGGGAGGTTCCAAAAATCAACTTTTTTTCCCCTGAGTGTTATATTTTTTGGGGAATTTCAACTGCAAATTGAAGTTCCTGGACATCCTTTTGGCTATCTGGTCTATTTTTCAGCCTATCTCTTACGGTTGTGCTGAAAGTAGTATCAATATACATGAACTAGAAAAGCAGATACAAAATCATAAATAAAAGTAAGGAATTGGCAAAAGAGATTCTGGGATCACTCAAATGAAAATGTCATCAGATTTTGCAATGAGGATGAATTAGTGCTCATATGCATGAAAGGTATTTTAAACTATAACATATTACAGGTCAAAATATTATTTTGAATAGAGAGCTCGGTGTCTTTGTGTCCCAATTGAGGATCCCCAACATCTGGAAGGATTGATGGGGAAGAGAATCCATAATATTCTTAAATACAGTAGGTCTCACCCACTAGTAATCTAAATGTCCTCTATGAAAAATCCAAAACTGTCTTGAGGAATCAACTGAAGAATTAGATAATGCATCCAACCTTTGGAGTATCCAATTTTGTCAGGCAATTATATATTTCAATTATACTTTTATTTGTCAAGTTGAAGAATCCAGAGGTACACCAAATAGGTTAAGTAGCTTAGAAAGTAAAAACTATGAAGTGGTATATAAGTCTAAAGTGCTCTTCCTTCCTTCCTTCCTTCCTTCCTTCCTTCCTTCCTTCCTTCCTTCCTTCCTTCCTTCCTTCCTTCCTTCCTTCCTTCCTTCCTTCCTTCCTTCCTTCCCTAGTGGCACAGTGGTTAGAATGCAGTACTGCAGGCTACTTCTGCTGACAGTCTGGAGTTCAACTCTCACTGGCTCAAGGTTGACTCATCCTTCCATTCTTCCAAGGTTGGTAAAATGAGGACCTGGATTGTTGGGGGCAATATGCTGACTCTGTAAACCACTTAGAGAGGGCTGTAAAGCACTACGAAGTGGTAAACAAGTCTAAATGCTATTGCTATTGCTATTTCTATGTCATCCCTAGTCCTTCTCTTTGTAAAACTAGATATACCCAGTTCCTACAACCATTCTTGATATGCTCTAGCCTTCAGTCCCCTAATCATTTTGTTGCTCTTCTGTTCATCCTTTCCAAAGTCTCAACACCTTTTTTCTATCATGGTGACCAGAACTTAATGCAGTATTCCAAGTGCGATCTTACCAAAGCAGTAGAATCTCCACAAAAATCCTTCCAGCTTTAGAAATCTAAAAACCAAATGACAAAAGTCCAAATCATTCAATTTCTGAGCAAAATACATCCTTGCTAAATGGGAAAAAAAGAACAATCAGCCATCTGGCAGGATTGTATTAATTTAAGTTCTTGCATGAGTAGAAGGTTGAGTACTTGAGATGTAAAATGCTCTCTTCCAGCCATAAAAATCCATGATTGACTAGGTCTTATTAATATTAAAGAAGCTGAGCATTACCAGTACTGTTGTACTAGGTAAAAAGAATCAATAGAAGCAAAATCAGGAGGACTGCTTAATGGTGGGAGGGGAGGCAGTTCTAAGGGATGATAGTATGAAATTCTATTCTTCCATGCAGGATCTGTACAAAACATTTTTGTTCACTATACATCAGCAGCTTTTCAGATGCTTGGGCTTCTGAGATAGAGCTACTGTATACAACCTGGTGGTAGGGGGTAAATAGGGGGGTAAAATCTAGCATTTGTGCATGCAGAAATTTGATCACAGAAAGAGGATATGTTCTTGTGCCCTTTCATAATCAATTTTGTAAAAGATAACTTTGTATTCCAGTCAGAAATACTTGGGAGTTTGTTCTGGAGATTGTACTTATGCTAAGAGTCCTTTGGAGGTAGGTGGCTAATAAATTCAAATAAAATAAACACAAAATATTTTTAGCCATGTTACAACAATGGGCCCCGGAGCGCTAAAGATCCATTGTAGTCGTGATGTTTTGATTCATTTGTTGCTTATTGCTCTCCTACTGTTGTCAAGGCAACTGAATGGATGTGCCCATGAAATCTCCCGGATTTCAGGTCAAATCAAGTCTTTGACTATAAATTTAGAGGAAACAGAGCAAGAAGGAAGCATCTCATGTTAATATGTGTCTGTACCAATGAAGGAGAATATTTGTAGCTCAGGGTTGACATCAGGGGTCCTTGGTGCTCTCTGAGCTTGCTTCTTTTCTAGCAGACCCTAACTAGGTAACATCATCAGTGCTAGTCAGGCACGGATGATGTTACCTACTTGGAGTAATGAAACATCTGCAAACAAACAAGCAAGCTGAGAGAGCACCAAGGACCCCTCATATGTGTTTATTTTTTAAAGCAATATTGCTTCTCAGTATATCCAGCTTTCACTTTGAGTCTTTGTCGTTTTTTGTTTTTCTTTGAAGTACAATAGTTGTTCATTTGGACCGTAAGAAAGGCTGAGTGCCAAAGAATTGAGCCCTTTGAACTATGGTGCTGGAGAAGACTCCTGCGAGTCCCCTGGACTACAAGGGGATCAAACCAGTCAGTCCTAGAGGAGATCAACCCTGACTGCTCTTTAGAAGGCCAGATCCTGAAGTTGAAACTCAAGTACTCTGGCCACTTAATGAGAAGGAAGGATTCACTGGAGAAGAGCCTAATGCTGGGAAAGATTGAGGGCAAGAGAAGAAGGGGACGACAGAGAATGAGGTGGCTGGATGGAGTCCCTGAAGCAGTAGGTGTGAGCTTCAATGGACTCCAGAAGATGGTAGAGGACAGGAAGGCCTGGAGGAACGTTGTCCATGGAGTAGCAATGGGTTAGACACGACTTCACAACTATCAACAACAAGTGGTTCATAGTTTTTTGTGTGGGTGCCATTAAGTCAGTACGGACTCTTGGACAAGTCCCTGCAGTCTTCCTGACAAGATTTTAGAAGTGGTTTGCCATTGCATCCTTCCTAGGGCTGAGAGAGAGGGACTAGTCAAAGGTCACCCAGTTGGCTTTGTGCCTAATATGACACTAGAACTCACGGTATCCCAGTTTCTAGCCTGATGCTTTGACTATCTCACCAAACTGGTTCCCATGGAATAATGATATGGAAGCAAATCCATCAAAACCTGAGAGTTATTTGAGTCCATGACTGATATTTCATATATGTAGAACTGTGAGGTTCCATCTTTTGGATGTTATAAGATTCTCTGCCTCCAGCACTATAAGGATACTTAGCTCTTTATTTCCTTATTTATATCTGATTTTTTTTCCTCCAGAAACTCAAGACAGCGCATGGTTATCCAACAAACATACACACAAATGCATCATACCCAGTGGTGGGATTCAGCCAGTTCGCAACACTTTGGCAGAACTGGTAACTAATTACTTGTTGCCCAGGCCCAGAATGGACTTCCGGAAGTGGCATCCACACAGAGAACCGGTTGTTCACATATTTGTATCCCACCACTGATCACACTCCAATCATGTGAGGTTCACTGGGCTGAGGGAAAGTGGCTGGCCAAAAATGACTGCATATTCTTCCATAACTGAGGCTGGATTTGAGAATTGGATCTACCCGGCTTGTAATTTGACTGCTTCACTGACAGTTTGGACTTAATATTTGTTCAAGGGAGAATCTACAACTCTGAAACAAAAGGCAGCTGCCTTTATCATCTTTGTCCTTTGGATCGCCTCTTTTTCGTTGCATGCTACCTATTTAATGCCTTTCGTACACTATGCTTAATGTAAGATTTTGGCTTTCCATGGACCGTTTCGGTGTCATTTATTAAAAATGAGAACTGATAACATTATATTGGTAGCAGTAAAGATGGCGGTAGTCGTCATCGTAGTTCTTTTGCTCTTAACACATTTATTCCTGCTGAAATTTCTGCTGGCAACCTTTAAAGTGAATCCATGGCTAATGGATTAATCTAAAACTAAAGTCTCCTTCAAGTCAAGCTTGATTTTTCACAATCGGCTTGAATACCTATCTAGCTTTCTTGGCGACAGTTCAGAAGTGATTCCCATTCTTATCTTCTAGGGTTATTTTTGTTTTTGTTTTTGTTTATGCTTCCCAGTCTAGCACACAACCGTTGTGTTTTTTGATATTCTCATCTGAATGCTAACCAGGACTGGCTCTCTGTAACTTTTTAAGGTCAGCCACAGTTGGCAAGATTGCTACCCCTTAGCTGGCTTCGGAATTACATGCTGGTACAATAAAAACA
Organism: Protobothrops mucrosquamatus; assembly: GCF_001527695.2. Lineage (NCBI taxonomy): Eukaryota > Metazoa > Chordata > Lepidosauria > Squamata > Viperidae > Protobothrops > Protobothrops mucrosquamatus. Next base: position 2,104,578 of record NW_015386465.1, read on the forward strand.
AAGACCCACAGAGCTATTTTGATGATGCCCTTGATAGAATCCTCTGAATTGATTTGAAACCTGAGTGATTTGCATGAACCAGCCTAAGCAGCTCTATCAACAGCATCAAGCTCCAGGTGCTAAACAAAAACACAAAGCAAAAAAGCTTGGGAAACAATTAATGTGGAGAAAAGCTAAGTCTTACATTTAGGCAGGAAAAACCAAAGGTACAGCTACAGATTAGGTGAGACCTGGCTCAAAAACAGTAACTGAGAGAGGGACCTCGGAGTCCTAGTGGACAATCACTTGACCATGAGCCAGCAGTGTGCAGCAACAGCCAAAAAAGCTAATACAATCCTGGGTTGTATAAACAGAGGCATAGAATCAAGATCAGGTGAAGTATTAGTACCGCTTTATAAAACCCTAGTGAGACCAGGCCTGGAATACTGCAGCCAATTTTGGTCACCATACTACAAAAAAGATGTGGAGACTTTGGAAAAAGTTCAGAGAAGAGCAACTAAAATGATCAAAGGCCTGGAGACTAAAACATATGATGAACGACTGCAGGACCTGGGTTTGGCTAGTCTAAAGAAAAGAAGAAACAGGGGTGACATGATAGCAGTATTCCAGTATTTGAGGGTTGCCACAAAGAAGAGGGGGTCAAACTATTCTCCAAAGCACCAGAGGGCAGGACAAGAAACTATGGTTGGAAACTGACCAAAGAGAGAAGCAACCTAGAACTAAGGAGAAACTTCCTAACAGTGAGGACACCTTGCCTCCAGAAATCTTGGGAGCTCCATCACTGGAGGCTTTTAAGAAGAGACTAGACAGTCACCTGTCTGATAGGGTATAGGTTCTCCTGCTTGAGCAGTGGGCTGGACTAGAAGATCTCCAAGGTCCCTTCCTATTCTATTCTATTCTATTCTATTCTATTCTATTCTATTCTATTCTATTCTATTCTATTCTACTCTACTCTACTCTACTCTACTCTACTCTACTCTACTCTACTCTACTCTACTCTACTCTACTCTATTCTATTCTATTCTATTCTATTCTATATGAAGTTGGACAAAAATGCCCAGTTACCCTGCTTATTAGACAATCACTGAAACTGTTTTTTTTTTAAAAAAGGCTACATCAGGGAGATGGAGATAAGTGAAGATAATTGTCTCTGACTCAAGCACTGAGGCAATTATGGAGTATTAGTACAATAATAAGTGCCTTTGGACAGGAACAACTTGTTATCTTTCTGTAAATAATTTGTGTGATTAAATATCTCCTCCCTTGTTACCACCTTGCAAGCTGGAAAATGGCCTTGAATGCAAATGCGAGGCTCGTGCAAGCAGGGAACACTTCTTCAAGAGGCAAATGAGAGCAGATGTATCCTATTTGCAAGATTTCTCTTCATTTCCAAGCCAGTCTGCTCGGGATGACAAGTTTCCCCACTGAGATGACTGGAAGTTGTAAAAGCAATCAGCAGCAATTAGATGTGAAAAATGTACACATGAAGTCTTCCCTATGGTTACCCTACAGCAGGGGTGTCAAACTGGCAGCCTGCGGGCCGGACGCGTCACCAGGAAATGGCGCCCACCCCATTGCCAGCAATGGGAAAAAAGCTTCGATACGTTGTGTGACATCACGTGATGTCGCGAGTTTGACATGTCTGCCCTGTAGTGACAGCAGCATCCGGGTTGACCCATAAGTTATCCTAAGTCAGTGGTGGCAAACCTATGGCACGCGTGCCAAAGGTGGCACTTGGAGCCCTCTCTGTGGGCACATGCACTGTCGCCTCCCCCTGTGGCCCCCTCCTCACCAGCAGGCCCACCCAGAGGAGAGTCGCCCCCAGGCGCGGCCCGTGAAGACCAGTGCAGCCAAGGACATGGTAGCTGGACAGTGGGGACAAGACTCTGCCCTCACGCCCCATCATGTGCAGTTGATGCTGTGGGGCATGAGTGGAGGGTGTGGCCACCATGGAACTGCTAGGCCCCTGGGCGATCTGCTGTGGCCCATGGAGACAGTGGGTGGCCTTGCAGGCAGGTGGGGCAGGGCAGAGTGTGGGCGGAGCAGGGGGTGGGGATGGGCAAGGGGGCAGAGCAGGGACGGGATAGGGGGCGGTGCGGTTTTTGGGCACTCGGTCTCTAAAAGCTTCGCCATCAATGTCCTAAGTGATATCGGCACGTGGTTGACCTTGGTGGACCTCAAAAAGCTACTAAGCAGAGCTGGGATGGTATTAGAAAACCATCAAAAAATCCCCGGATCTAGGCTAGAAAAGAGGCAGGAAAAAAGCGATGGTAAACCATATCCAAAGAAAATAGAAGGATGCTCCCATGAAGTCAATCTCAATGCAAATAAATAAAAACCACAGAATGCCAGGTACTTTCCTGGGGTTGTACTCACCTTTTGGTATATCACATTTACACATCCTTCTAATCTCCTTTAGGCCCCTAAACCCCCTTCTCAGGGAGCATTTTGCCCCCACTTCAACTAGGAACAGCATTTTTGCACCCTGGCGTATGTGTCTTCTCACTTTCTTGAGCAGGCCGCCTTCTATTTTTGTTTGCCAGTGGCAAGTGCTAAAAATGGCCCTTGATCCCTCTCTTTCCTTCTGGTCTTTTCAATGTTTATTGAAAAGCTAGGATGACCAACAATAGTTGGAACCTAGCCAAGCTCCTCCTTGGGATGGCCAGAAAACATCAAAGGAACCGTAGCAAGCACCGTGATGACTTTGCTTCAAGAGGAGAGGAGAAAACAGCAGCTGGGAAATAGGATGAGGTGGGAGTTCCTTCCGGAGGAAACCACCTACAGCTTCAGAGGAAAATATATACTGCAGAATTCTTCCACTGGAGCAGAACACTTGCAGATGAACTTCAGAGAGAACGAATCCTATTGGAACCCGGTAGCATTGATCTTGGAGAAATTTGGCCCTGATGTTTGGAAGTTTGTTTGTTTGTTTATTATTTTTACAAATAACTCAAGGTGATGCATATATACAACATGTTCCTTCTTGTATTTTCCTCAGAATGAAAATCCTGTGAGGTGGGTTGGGCTGAGAGAGAAGGACTAGCCCAAAGTAGCCCAGCTGGCTTTCATGGCTAAGGTGGGACTTGAACTCACAGTCTCTTATTCTCTAGCCTAGTGCCTTAACCACTAGACCCAAGTTTTCTCAAGTGCCCTAGAACAGTGGTTCTCAACCTTTTTAATGCCACGACCCTAACCGGTCGTAAGTCGAGGACTAAACCGGTCATAAGTCGAGGACTAAACCGGTCGTAAGTCGAGGACTACCCAACCGGTTGTAAGTCGAGGACTTTCCCTGCCCGGGAGCGCCGCGCATGCGTGGTTCTGCCCCATGCGCCGGCCGAGGCGTAGCTGGCAAGCGGCAGAGACGGAGCAGGCCGACCACCAGCTGGCCCAGCCCAAGGGAGGTAAGGCACCTGCCGGAAAAGGGGGAAAAAATGGCGGACAAAAAAAATGGCGGACAGCCTTGCTTGGCAACCCCCATGAAATGGTTGATCGACCCCAAATGGGGTCCCGACCCACAGGTTGAGAACTACTGCCCTAGAAGGACTTCAGACTTATAAAAGATGTTTGAAACCATACTGTAAAATAATAAACACAATTTAGTCCCATAAAGTGTCTCTCTCTCTCTCTCTCTGTGTGTGTGTGTAACATTGGACTCCCAATCATCCTTAAAAAATATTTCCACTATATGGATATTGAAAAACACCTTTGATTTCTATATTCTGATGCAAATACGACCTCCATTTTTTTTAATGTGTGTATGCATGTGTGTTCTGATCAAAAAGCTTATTTTGTCATTTTCCTGTGGCAAGTTTTGTTTTTTCTCTTATGACAAATTTTCAGGCAGTGAAAAAAGTTATTTATTGGATTTCTTTTTTTGAAAAAAGGATGCATGCAACTGAGAATGACCTCTTTTCAAGACTTTTTCAGGTTGTCTCCATAAATGTAAGCTAGATATGATGTCTGTGCAGTCAATGGTTTAAAAGAAAACTACACTTTTTGGCTTTAGTTTTTCTTTTTCTTTTTTTTTTTAACACTAGTTGAGGATGTCATCTCGGTTGAGGGTGTTATCTTTTTAACACCAGTTGAGGTGTTATCTTGGAACTACAGATTGTAATTTTGTGAATTCCTGGTGAAGTACCAGAATAGTGGAGAATAACAAATGTTATTTCAGTCTTAGAAAGAGAGGGAAAGTGGATCTGATCAGCCTGACATCAGCATCTGATAAAATCCAAGATAAGATAATCAATTCAAACAGTAGCTTTTTGCAAACACTGAGAAAGGAACGGGATGATTCCTAAAAGCCAGCATGGGTTTATTAAATCTAAATGCCATTTTTGTTAACAAAATGACTAGATTAGTACAGCAAGGAAATGCTGTGAAGTAGTGTACTTAAATTTCAAGAAAACATTTGACATGGGCGGTTCCATCATTGAATGGAACTATGTTTCTATGGAAGGAGATGAGTAGAACACCAATGCTCATCCATCCAAAATGGTAGTCCCAAAGGTGGTTTTTTTTTCAAGAGGCAACTGGACTTTCCTTGAAGATGTTTCACTTCTCATCCAAGAAGCTTCTTCCCTTCTGGCTGAATGGTGGGGAATGGAAGGACCTATATTCCTTGCAGAGTCTTTTGAAGACAACGAAGTCCACATTCTGGACAGAGAGGACCATTGATTTGAAAGAGGGGTAGGGATACCACACCATCTATCTCCTGCTTACAACACAGTCCTTTCAGCAGTTCCAAGAAGGTTCCACACCTATCTGCACTATTCAGATGACCCCGAGGGCTACAGATAAGCCTCCAAGTGGCCTCAATGACTCTCAGTAGGAGTACTAATGACCAGATGACTGCAAGGAATATAAATCCTTCCATCCTCCACCATTCAATTAGAACTGAAGAAGCTTCTTAGATGAGAAACAGAACATCTTCAAGAAAGACAAAGAAAGTCCATCTGCTTCTAGAAAAAAGACTGAGATTCTCCATAGACATCTTAGTTTTCCCTCCTTCCTTATTGTTGTCAGGTTCTTTCCATTAACTGTTTGGAAAACAGATCCAACACAATGTTACATTTTATACGTCGTGATCCATCATTAAAAGCACACTGCTTAACTTCTTCCAGTGATTCCCAATGGATTGTCTTCTGAATTGAATTTACCGTATGCATGCTTTATATTACAATATATCCAATTTGACCCTGTTATCTTTCATAATTAAAGTTATCCATGGCTCTTTCATTCTGGACTCAGCATTTTGGTTATATAATGACTATATCTTTTTGTACAAGTAATGGCTTTTATTCCATTTTCTGCCTCCATCAAATTGTTCCCACCTTTTCCCTTCATTTCATGCCTTTGTACTTTTCATGGCCTGCAAGAGGCATTATGTAAGGCATTAATAATAATGTAAGCATATTTAGAAATAGATAATGGTTTCAATTTCAACTCTGAACTGAGTTTAACCTGAAGGCAAGTATAAAAACATGCTATTTTTTTTTTCAAACGGTTGCTTGATGATATCTTCTGTTTTGTATAGGTAAAGCAAATAAGACAATATCTTTTGCTGGATTCAATCTGGGTCGGTCACCAAGACAACAAGTTTAGTCTTCTAAAATAAATATCTTTTATTTGCCATTTGTCAGGAGTATAATACAGGTGCTCCTCGAGAATGGCCACAAATGAGCCCAAAATTTATGTTGCTGAGACATTTGTTAATTGAATTTTTACCCCATTTTACGACTTTTCTTACCACATTTGTTAAGGGAATCACTGCAATTCTTAAGTTACTAACATGGTAATATTAACTTGAAAACTGGAAAAAAATATGAAATATCGCGACCTGGCCATCGAAACCGCGCAATTATGGATGAAACACGTAACAGTGATACCCATTGTCAGTGGGGCACTGGGAACTATGTCCCAAAACTTTGCAAAATATTTCAAGAAACTGCAGCTTCCTGCAATAACTCCAGCAATGCTACAAAAAAACTGCGCTACTCGAAACATCTTACATTATGGAAGCACAAGTAATAGAACACAGTCAAACTAGAGTCTTGGACTTCAAGAGAGCTAATTTCAATAAACTTAGAGAGGGTTTGGGAAGGATTCCATGGATGAGAATCGTCCAGGGGAAAACAACTCAAGAGGCTTGGTAAATTTTGAAAAGTGAGATAATAAAGGCCCAGTCTAGCACAATACCAGCAAAGAGGAAAAATAACAGCTCTCAAAAGAAACCAGCATGGCTGCATAAGATCAATTGAAAGATAAAAAGGACAAGTATAGAAAGTGGAAAGAGGGACACATAACTAAGTCAGAATATCAGCAAATAGCCCGAGCCTGCAAAGACGAAGTGAGGAAAGCTAAGGCTCAGAATGAACTAAGGCTTGCGACCAAAGTCAAAAATAACAAAAAAAGCTTCTTTCAACATGTGAAAAACAAGAAAAAAGTGAAGGAAACAATTAGTCCATTAGTGGGTGAAAGTGGCAAGAAGGTGACAAGCAACAGGGAGAAAGCAGAACTATTTAACTCATTTTTCGCATCTGTCTTTACACAAAGGGAAAAAACAGACCAACCTATCAAAAATGGTGCCATAAAAAACAAAATAGAGATACAAGTTAAGATAGGCAAGAAAATGGTAAGTGAACACCTGTCCAACCTAGACGAGTTCAAATCACCAGGACCAGATGGATTACACCCCAGGGTTCTTAAGGAGCTGGCAGATGTGATCTAAGAACCACTGAACTATATTTTTCAAAGATCCCGGAGCACTGGGGAACTACCAGAGGACTGGAAAAGAGCTGATGTAGTTCCCATCTTAAAAAAAAAAAAAAAAAAAAAAAAAAAAAAAAAAAAAAAAAAAAAAAAAAAAAAAAAAAAAAAAAAAAAAAAGGACCCAGAAAATTACAGACCTATCAGTCTGACCTCAATACCTGGGAAGATTCTGGAAAAGATAATCAAACAACGAATCAGCGAACACCTACAGAAAAACAAAGTCATTACTAAAAGCCAACATGGGTTTGTCAAAAACAGATCATGCCAGACAAATCTTATTGCATTCTTTGACCAAGTGACAAAATTAGTGGACCAGAGGAATGCTGTGGATATAATTTACTTGGACTTCAGTAAGGCATTTGACAAAGTAGATCACAACCTATTACTTGATAAGATAGAAAAATGCAGGTTAGACAGCATCACCACCAGATGGATCTGTAGCTGGCTGACTGGCCGTACTCAGCATGTGGTCCTCAATAGAACCGCATATACATGGAGGGAAGTGTGTAGTGGGGTGCCCCAGGGCTCTGTTCTGGGCCCAGTGCTCTTCAACATCTTCATCAACGATCTGGACGAGGGGATAGATGGGGAAGTCATCAAATTTGCAGACGACACCAAGCTGGCAGGAATAGCCAACACTCCAGAAGACAGGCTTAGGATACAGGAGGATCTGGACAGACTTGAACACTGGGTGCTATCTAACAAAATGAAATTCAATGGTGAAAAAAGTAAGGTTCTACATTTAGGCAAGAAAAACCAAATGTACAGGTATAGTATAGGGGGTACCTTGCT